>NW_006770589.1:44761-83262 GCF_000442215.2 Lipotes vexillifer | reverse complement strand
CAGCAGGATGGGGCAGTGGGGAGAATACCCTAAAAACTGTATATTTAAATTTTTTTTATTTTTGCTTTTACCAAAGCCAGCAATGAGTAAAATTTGCTTATGCAACTTTGATTCACTAAACCATACCAAGTACTTACAGTAACAGACAAAACATAATTACACATCTCCTGAACGTGCTCAGAATTACATTCTTTTGTTAATACTTTTAGGATATTCTCAATAATGTAACAATATGGATTTGGCATTTCCCCATCTTCCTTAATCAAACAAACATAAATACGTGTAAGTTTTACACAGTTTTCTTGACCTGTTTCTCTCTGGAATTATCAACTCTCACTGTATTGAAAATGGCCAAGTCCCTTTGTCTATATTCACCTTATGAATCATTAAGGCATGTGGTCCAGTATCACATGCTTTTTTTGACAGAGCATGGATAAAACACAATCGGGATTTTCTCTCACTGATAAAGAACATTTCCACTGAGCCTTGAGCATGTGTATTTAAGCTTGCATCTTGAAATGGCATTTAGCCCAGAGGGTATAGAGGTCAAGTAGTCAGGGCCCTCTAAGAAAGAACCAGAGGTACTGCTTCCTGGAAAACTAATAAGAATCAACAAAAAACATCTTAATGGTAAATCTGAGACTCCATGCTCTCAACACAACAATCGACTCAAGGCTCAGAAGTGGGCCAAACCAAACTCTCTTGTAACCAACCACTTTTGAACCAAAACCAGGACTTGCTTAAACTATTAATCACTTTTGCTTGTGAAACTTGGTGTTATTTGCCTTTCAAGCCTCCCTATGCTTTGGTTGGAGAGACAGTCTTCACAGGGGCTGCTCTGTCAAATGTGCCTGCATAGGAGTAATTCCTCAGTGCTTTGCACTGATCATCTCTGAGTAATTCATCACAACTTAAAATTCTTTATTTTCCTCTCATCCCCTCATATATTATATGTAAAATAGGCAGCTAGTCATTGTTTATATTATTTTCAAAATAAAGGACAATCTCCCCTCCTTCCCTTTCAACATGGCAAAAATTGCCTTAAGTGACTACAAATACTTAAGGAAGAAATATAGTTGGTTTTCAGTCATCATCTCTTAAAGCACCCATCAGATGTTTGCAATTGCTATACACTGTAGAATATAAAAATTCTGAAAGTTTATTCAGGCACTACAGCCCAAAAAAAAGAATGTGTTTAGTTAATTTTTAAAAATGGTTTATAATTTCTAAATTTCAAAGTATTGAACTCTTCTCAATATTCCAAGTAGTGAAGTCAAAAATCAAAAGACCCAGGCCTTAAAGTCAGAAATTGTATGTTCAAATGCTTGATCTTAGTCTCATGTCCTTCATCTGCCATGTGTCAATGAAAATAATAGTATAACAGGATTGTTTGCAATCAGAACAAATAATATGTGTAAAAACATGTTTTAAATAGTCAAATTTTCTATTATACTTACTACCTGAGCAAATAGACTTTTTGGGAAAAAATAAATTTTACCTTAAGACATTATAAAATATTATAAACTATGAATATCAAGTTAAAATTCCCTTTGAATTTTGGTCAGTTTATTACACAAATAGCTACTTGACTTGTAGCAATCCACACACAAAATTATTCCTTAATTTGTTTACCAGAGCTCAATCATTTTGTTATGAGATTTTTATCTAAGAGGATACCTAATTTTAGTCATTGCATATAAAATTTCAAGAGTTTGCTACTAACCAATAGTTTGCGATGAACAAATTCTATTTTAATGGTATGTTTTTTACCCACAGGCCACCTCAAAACTCCTTTAGCTGAAATTATTTTATGTTTTCTTAAGCTAAACACAAATAGACAAGTTGCTGTTTATAAAACTTAAACACACTTTAAGGAAACATTTTTAAAGAAATAATTAAATTTTGATCTATTTTTTTTACATATATATTTTCCACAGTTAAAAATTGATGTAGAAATGTAGATGAGAAAAGATTTAATGAGTAACGTTTCAAAACTACATCAAGTACATAATTTACTTAGGGTTAAATGATGGTTTTAAAAAGTAGAGCATATGTAATTCACTTGGATTTGGAAGAAGGCAGAAAAAGCAAAGGAAAAAAGGAAATGATTAAATATTATTGATATATAGCTGGGTGGTATTTGGAATGGTAAGTAAGGACATAGAAATCAGTCCCTGTGGTTTCTACATCTATTTTAAAAGCGAACCATCTGTAGCTTAAGTTAGTCCTGACTACATATTAAGTCTTAATACATAAAGCTGAGTTTGGTTCCTTGACATTTAAATATACCTGTGAGTACATTTGACTACATTATCATTTTGTTTGCACAAAAAGATAACAGGAATGTAAGTAAAATAAACATATAATCATTAAATAGTAGCTAGTAATAAAGATATCTAAATAATTACTATGTGTCAACACTGTTTTAAGTATTTTACACGTATTAACTCACTTAATTCTCACAACAATCTCAGGAGGACAGTACTTCTATTATTACAGTTTTACAGATGAGACAAAACTGAAACACATAGAGATTAAATAACTTGCCGTAGGTCACAGAGCTAGTAAGTGGTAGTCTACTATTAAGAATTAGCTGTCTTCTTAGCCACTAGGAGACACTGACTTCTTAATATTGGTTTATAATTGGACCTCAAAATATAAATCTGTTTATTCACTTTTCTGAAGCACAATTTAGTAAAAATTAGCACACGGACACACATGGACACATACACATACACATATATTATCAACCTCAGAAAAGGGCAAGATAATAAGTTAATGTAATGAAAGTGTTTCTTACCATTATAATCAGAGCAATAATAAATGGCAATATCTCACATATATTGAGCACTTGTTACATGTCAGTCACTAAGAATTTCAGAATAATTAATTTATTTATTCTAAAAAAAAATCTTATGAGGTAGATTCCATTATTTCCAACTCACAGGAGATTGAAGCAAAGAGAGGATAAGTTGCCCAATGTTGAACAGTATTAGCTGTGGTGGAGCCAGAGATTTGAATCCAGGAAATGTTATTTTAAAGATTGGATTCTTTAATACTACATTGTTTTAGTTTACATAATTCCTTTACTATTTCCCATTTCCCAAATTGTTCTATAAACATTTGCAACCTGTCTTTGACTATACAATGTACATTGAATAAAGTAAGTCATGTTTTTTTTATGTCTCTCATCTCACATATTGGTTTTACATTATTTTGAGAAGTCAAATCCCAAATCAACTTTGTCAAGCCCTTAACTTCAAAGAGGAAGTAATTCATACATTTGAAAAATTTTCCTCCCACCTTCCTGAAAATATTATTTTGAAAGAAATATATTAGTCTTTTGATTCTTATGTATTACTGTGACTCTTTTCAAAATTACTGTTTCATTCTCCTGTGAACTAACACACTTAAATATCAACTTTCTTTAAATTATTTAAAGCCCTGTATCACTACTTCCCTAAGTAAATCCCCATCACTGATACAATGGTCAGCCCTGAAATTATTCTCCATTACTGAAATTATGGTCAGGAAGGTCTCCAGATATTTATTCCATAATTATCTTCTGAGGTTTGAATTTTAGTCTATTCCCAAACTTTGCTTATGTTAGAAGAAAATGATCTAGAAATTACATTTATCTTGTTAAAAGAAATAAATTGATACATTAAAAATATTATTCCATCTCTTTTAGAAGCCAGGTTTAGTTTATCTTTGGAAAGAACTGCGTGCTGTTCGCAGTACTCTCCCCATTCTGTGTCTTGTGTGTGTGTGTGTGTGTGTGTGTGTGTGTGTGTGTGTATGTGGTTTTCTAATCAAAAATTGATAAAACTAAAATTAAGAAAACAAAACTTCAAATATACTTACACTGAGGGTCTTCAATCATTAACTTCTTTCTAATAAACTTAGATTATCTTGAATCAAAAAATAGTAAGTACAAGGACCAAAATACAGAACAGCAATTGTAAAAGACGTAATTCACAGATAGTAAATAAATTATGTTAAATATTTAGGTTTATCAAAATGTTTAAAGGCAGATATAATTCCTGTGAGTTTTTTTTTAATTGAGTTATAATTGACCATTATATTCGTTTCAGGTGTACAACATAATGATTTGATATTTGTATATATTGGAAATGATCTCTCGCCACATAAGTGTAGTTATCATCCATTTTTTTTTTTTTGTTTTTTTGCGGTATGCGGGCCTCTCACTGTTGTGGCCTCTCCCACTGCGGAGCACAGGCCCCGGACGCACAGGCCCAGCGGCCATGGCTCACGGGCCCAGCCGCTCCTTGGCATGAGGGATCTTCCCGGACCGGGCACGAATCCGCGTCCCCTGCACCGGCAGGCGGACCCCCAACCACTGCGCCACCAGGGAAGCCCCGTGATAAAATCTTTTACGATCTACTCTCTTAACAACTTTCAAATATGCAATGCAGTATTAGTAACTGTAGTTGCCATGGGGTACATTAAATCCCCATGACTTATTTATTTTGTAACTGGAAGTTAGAATCATTTTCATTCCCTTGATCCGTTTCAGCCACTCCTCACCCACAGCCGCTGCCAACCCCAGTCTGTTCTCTGTATCTATGAGCTGTTTTGTTTTGTTCTTAAGATTCCACATGTAAGCAAGATCATACAGTATTTGTCTTTCTCTGTTTGATTTACTTTATTTAACATAATGCCCTCAATGTCCATCTGTGTTGACACAAATGGCAAGTTTTTATTGTTTTTTATAGCTGAATAATATTCCATTGTATGTATGTCTTCCTTATCCATTCCTTCTTTGTTGGACTTAGGTTGTTTTCATATCTTGGCTATTGTAAATAACGCTTTAGTGAACACAGGAATGCATATATCTTTTGGAGTTAGTGTTTTCATTTTCTTTGGACAGATACCCAAAAGTGGAGTTGCTGGATCGTATGGTAGTTTTATTTGTAATTTTTGAGGAACCGACATACTGTTTTCCATAGTGGCTACACTAATTACCTTCCCACCATTGCACAAGGGTTCCCTTTTCTCCACATCTTCACTGATACTTGCTAATTTTTGTATTTTGGATAACAGCCATTCTAACAAGTGTGAAGTGATATTTCATCATGATTTTGATCTGCATTTCCCTGATGGTTAGTGATGTTGAACATCTTTTCACGTACCTTTGGCCATCTGCGTGTCTTCCTTGGAAAAATGTCTATTCAGATAATCCTCTGCCCATTTTTTTTTTTTGGTAGAGAATCCTTTACTGAAATGACTGTGCATCATTTCTAGATTGGGGTGGGAGGTAAGTGCTATTAAAAGGTATTTTCAAATAGTTAATTGTCCACACTGTGAGTGTAAGAACACTAGAATCCATATAAATATTTGATGGGTATAACTAGTGGACCTCATTTGAATCATTAACACATGGCACAAAAATTTGTGTTACTCCAGAAGGATCACAAGTTTCAGAATAAGTAATATCAGCATCTTTATAGGGACCAACTAGACATTCTTAAAATCAAAAGATTATGAATTACTTTTTTAAATTGAGGTATAGTTGATTTATAATATTATATTGCTTTCAGGTGTACAACATAGTACTTTAATACTTTTATAGATTATACTCCATTTAAAGTTATTATGCAGTAATGGCTATATTTCCTTGTACTGTACATTTCCTTGTTGCTTATTTATTTTATACATATTGGTTTGTATCTCTTAATCCCCTACCCAGAACCTCTTCACATTTTTAATCAGATTTTTTTTTTTTGATATTGAGCTATATAAGCTCTTTGTACCTTTTGGATATTAACTCCTTGTCAGAGCATGATATTTGCTAGTATTTTCTCCCATTCAGTAGATTGCCTTTCATTTTATTGATGGTTTCCTTTGGTATTCTTGGGGGTTTTTTGCAGTGAGATTACTCTCTCTTGAATAGGTTAATCAGATCTAAAATTTTTACAAATTTTCTAGCTCCTAACCCAGATAACTGTCATCTAACAGGTTTATCATCTATGACTATCATTCCATGTAATTAGAAGCAGGAAATGGGTAGAAAAAGTTACTACTGTTTTCCCTCTATAATAAGAAATATTAAAAAATATCTGTTAAATGACATGGAATGGAGAGTGAGAAGTTCATTATATGTCTTATTGGAGTACCAGAAGGAGATACTAAAAAGATTAGGTAAACAAAGTGTCTAGACTTAATGGTTGAAGATTTTCCAGAAATTATGAAAGCCTTCTATCCTCAAAGTCAAGAAACACAATGACTCCAAACATAATACATAAAATGCACCCAAACATATTATAATAAAATATCAGAAGAAAAACAAAGAATAGAAATTAAAGGCAGCCAGGGCGAAAAAAGGGAGATCAACTGCTTGGGAACAGCATTTGTACTAACTGGGTGACTCCTCAACAAAAAACAATAAAATGCACTGTGAAGCATTTTAAATGTACAAAAGAAAATAACTGTGAAACTGGAACTATGTGTAATGTGGAACTATTGATTAAAATGAAAGTGATATAAAGACATATTTAAAGAAGCAAAAACTGTGCAACTTTATTACCACAAATCTTCTCCAAAGTAACTTCCAGACTCTAGAATTGAGATAATGTACTTAGGAAGCAGGAGAACAAGCCCAGAAGACTAAGATGGGGAAAAAAACGGAATAGTGAGAAGATAAAGTGTTAAATATGTGGGTAAATCAAAATAAATATCGTTCATGTAAAATTATCATTTCTGTTATTTGGGAGGATGGTAAAGATGTTGATCAGCTTTAGATTTTGTTTAGAGTATTTGTTAAAATTCATAGGCTGGATCATGCAGGTTACAAAGAAACAGCAAAAATAAATTACAACAACAAAGGATTAGTTCTCTGTCTAATTTATATCTTTCATGGGTTGAGTATGGCTCTGCTCTACATCCTCTTCTTTCCAAATCAAGGCTGAAGGAGCAACCCCTTACTTAGGATAGGCCAGAGAGAAAAAGGAATTGGCAGATACACACCTTGGCCATTAAAGTTGCTGATCAGCAAGTCATATACTGAAACCTGATGTCAAGGGAGGGAATATAATCCACCAGAAGACATGGGTCTATAAGAACAGGTAAAGAAAGAGTGACAAGAATCGTTTAAAAGTAATACAATTTGCCATAAGGGCAATAACTAAAACAGAAAGAAAATGAATAATTCTAAATGTATGAGGAAAGGAAATTAAAATGGTAAAAACTACATATATTAATCTACTTAAGAGGCTACAAAGGGAAAAAAGTCATGGGCACAGTGAGATATATGGAAACTGTAAAATGAGATAATACATTCAAATATATAAATAATTACAATAAGTGTAAGCAAACTAAACTTTTCAGTTAAAAGACAAAAACATTTTTCAGACTAACGCTTTTTTTTAAAAAATTCAGCTATATATCCTTTTTAATAAAACTTAAAGTTTGAAAGAAGACAAAATTTTTGTACCTAAATGTGGAAAGTAAAATAAGGAGAAAACATAGGCAAATATTAACAACAAAAAGTCTATATACTTATTTTAATGAAGTAAAATTTAAGACAGAAACCTTAAGAAAAAAAAACATTACTAGCAATAAATTTCATTGCATAATGAAGAAAGATTTAATTCATCAGGAAGATCTAACTGTTCTAAAATTTATTTCCACAGACCCTTGAGAAGAAATTAACTGATCTCCCACTTTACTGAGAATTTTTAACACAAGTCTGTCAGTATTTACAAGGAATGCCCCCCCACCCCGCAAAAAAAAAAAAAACCTCCTTGGGCTTCCCTGGTGGCGCAGTGGTTGAGAGTCCACCTGCCGATGCAGGGGACATGGGTTCGTGCCCCGGTCCGGGAAGATCCCACATGCCACGGAGCGGCTGGGCCCGTGAGCCATGGCCGCTGAGCCTGCGTGTTCGCAGCCTGTGCTCCGCAACGGGAGAGGCCACAACAGTGAGAGGCCCGCGTACAGCAAAAAATAATAATAATTAAAAAAAAAAAAGTGAAGATAATGTTCCAATTAGGAAACTAATTTGGCCTGAGTAAAAGAGACCCCAAAAACATAGGCCTAAAACAAATGAATATTCCAAAAATTAATTCTTGCCTAATTATCTTTTGAAAACTTTTGCATCTCAGTTTTTAAAGACAGCTGAAACAATACACATAATGAACATTTGTCTTACAGATCGAGAATGTAGTCTTTCAAGCACACGGGCAGCATTTATAAAAATTAACTATGACTAACCTATAAAGCACGTTTCATTTAGTTTTTTAAAATGCATAGTATACAGATATATTCTCTGCCTACATAATAAATAAGCCAGAAACAAAAATGTATAATTTTTAAAAATCATACTAAAATAATAAGGAAAAGATAAATAGCTCAAAGGTTAAGACATAGATTATAATGGGAACTAGAAAATACTTAGAAATTTTCAATAATGAAAACATAGCCAATATAGATCAGACCAACTATATAATGCATATGTCTTCTTCTAGTTTTACAGAGTTCATTGTTTCCAACCCTTTATAACATTTCTTTTGACATTTATTTATTCTAATGTATGTTATGTGATAAGCATCCAATTTTCCCCCCAAACTATTGACCAATTTCCTAATCAAAATTTATTGAGTAATCCATCTTCCCCTCAGTAATTTTTATCATATTGCAACTCCTTTTATGCATTTATCTTTATTTCAGAATTATCTTTTGTCCAATGATGTCCTATCATACTTTTGTAAATTTTAATTTTATATTTTATGTAAAATATTTATAAGTAATTTCATATTTTAATAAATCCCAGGGAATGTCCCTTTTGTTATGTTGTCTTTCTAAGGAGAAACTGGACTATTATCACCAGTTTCCAACTGTTGATATCTTTACAAAATTCATTTTTTCCATCTATGAATATTTTAGTTGTTTATTTTTAAGCTAAATATTATTAATAGATGTGCTTATACTAGTTTTTTCTTAAACACTTTATTAGATGTAGTATGTCCCTCTTAAGCGCCTACTGAGCAGCCTTTATCTATAGTTGTAGTTCTTGAGGCTTCAATAACCACTCCCTTTCTCACCCCTTGAGGTATAAAGATAGTCATAGATTGCTGCTGTTGCTAACCTGGGCTTTTTCACTACCTTGCTGGCTTTCCTGTAACCCCATCCACAAGGCCCTTCATTAAACTCTCTTTCATCAACCTTCTTGAATGTGCCATCTCTTTCCTTCAAGGTAGGTCTCTGACTGATGTGAGTATATATCATGTTATAAGCCTTGCTTCTTCTAGAGAAAGTGATGCTCACACAGGTGAAGTCATTTTTTAAGCTTGCACAGCAGGAAATGGGGTTAAAATCTAGATTTGAACTCAAGTTTTCAAATGCCAGTATCTATAAATGTCACCGTGTGGGGTGGTAGATGAAGACTGACCTATGGATGATTCTTGGCCTATTGAAATTTTACACATAACAAAATATATTTTTGCAATATTTTAAAACAAGCAATGACATTTAGGGAAATATTACATCAGTATGAAGGGTTCTCGGCAATCTGGCAACAGCAATATTTTTCTGAGAACTAGCCATATCACAAAAAGGTCTGGGACATTTTAAGGGTGAGATTCATACAAAAGGCAGATATCGGCAATAGCATATTTCAAAATGTGAACTTCATTGGGAATGGATATCCACAAAGAGAGCCCAAGAGTTTGCTGCCTATTAGCCTTCTTTCCAGTTCCCATAAATCCAGAGCAAAGTTGCCAAAATCTTAATGTCACAATTGGTGCAAAGGGAAGCATGTGGTGGTGGAGGAGGAGAGGATGGGTATTCCCCCCTGTAGTACTTGGCTAGTTTTCTGGAAAATAGCAATAAATTTGCCAGACTTAATCTGAACTTGCTCAGCTCCACTGAGCCTTTCATCCATAGTTAATGTGAAGTTTTCACCATCACTGTAAGGCCCACATGTCTTAATCCTGCTTTTTTTTGTGGTTTAATGATGAAAACCACAGCCCTTTACAAGTGCACAGAATTCAATAGAGCCTTAAAAAAAGGTTCTGGTTTTGTTTGGCATTAGGACTTTGCAGTCTGGAATAGGACAAAACTGAAATTTCAAAGGTTGAGTTAAACCCACAAGAACCCAAAATCACTGAATCAATTCAACCAAGTTTATCCAACTTGAAACTACCCAACACACAATTCTGGTTGTGATCCTACTCTTTACCTGTACTTCGAATGAAGATCAACTTTTTTTCTAGCTTTATTGAGACATAACTGACATATTGTGTAAGTTTAAGATGTACAGCATGATGATTTGATACACATATATACTGAAAAATGATTATCATAATAATGTTAGTTAACACAGCCATCACGTCACATAATTATGTTTTTCTGTTGCTGTTGTGATGAGAACATTTTATATTTACTCTCTTAGCAACTTTCAAGTGTACAACACGGTATTGTTAACTGTAGGCACCATACTCCCCATTAGATATTAGATCCTCAGAACTTATTCATCCTATAGCTGAGAGTTTGTGCCCTCTGACCAACATCTCACTTCCCCGATCCCCCAGCCCCTAGACATTACCATTCTACTCTGTTTCTGTGAGTTTAGCTTTTTTAGATTATACATGCAAGTAATATTGTACAGTGTTTGTCTTCCCCTGTCTGACTTATTTCACTTAGCATAATTCCCTCAAGTTTTATCCATGTTGTCACAAATGACAGGATATTCTTCCTTTTTCATGCCTGAGTAATATTCCATTATATATAGAGATAGGGGGGTGCAGTCATTTCTTAAAGATAATGATTTCATTTCCTTCAAATATATACCTGGAAGTGGGATTGCTGGATCATATGGTAGTTCTATCTGTGCTTTTCTGAGGAACCTCCATGCTGTTCTCCATCGTGGCTGTGCCGATTTACACTCCCACCAACAGTGCACGAGGGTTCCCTTTTCCCCACACCCTCGCCAGCACTTGTTATGTCTTATCTTTTTGAAAATAACTTTTCTAACAGGTGTGAGGTAATACCTCATTGTGGTTTTGATTTGTATTCCCCTGATACGGAAGATCGTCTTTATTCAAAATTTTATATAACCAATTCAAAACTCTGCATTATTAAAATAGTGTTTTAATATCCTGTATCTCTTTTAATAACATAAATCTCAACTTATAATTGTTTTCCTCATAAACAACCACATTTTCACTTCAGATATAGTTTATTCATTTTTTGAAATAGTTAATACAGTCACATGATATTCAAAAGTTACTAAAGAATATAGAGAGAAAAGTATGTTTTCCTTCTACTCTCTTCCCTAGCCATGAACTCTTCTCATTGGAGACAACCCAATTACCAGTCTCCAGTGTCCTGGAGACAGGCTAGGAATATACAACAAGCATCTATGTATGTGGGTCTGTAGGTATATAAATTTATTTATTTATTATTTTTATTTTACACAAATGATAGCATGCTCTATAGTGCTTTGCGCTTTGGTTTTTTTTTTTTTTTCACTTAAAATACACCTTGGTTATTATTCCATAGTAATGCTTCATTCATTTCTAATGAATGAACAGGATTCAATTGTATGAATTATCACAATTATAGTATAGCTAATATTTTTAAACAGTTTGATCCTGGTACTCTTCTAATGCTTTGCCCAGTTCAATTCTTAGTATTACTGTTATTGAATTCATTTCACATATGAGGAAACTGAGGGGCAGAGAGATTCATTAACTTACCAGAGAGATAGAAAGTAGCAGAGGTAGAAGAGGTGGGATAGTTTAGTTCCAGATCCTGAGTTTGTCGGGAGGCAATTCTTCATGGACCTCTTGTATTGCTACACATATTATGAACAAGGCACTGGCTGCTTTTGTCTCAGACTATCTTTTCAACAATGTTCGTATAGTAAACAGATTTGGAAATAGAGATTTGTATCTCTCCCAAGCAGAAGGAAGTTTCGTTTACTGTCCAGGATAATAAAGATAGCATCTCCCTCCATAGAAAAGGGCAGATTTTCTTGCAGCTAATTATAAAAGATTTGTGTTCTTAGGCTAGGGTTCATAAACTGTAATGCAAACCCACTGTATGTGCAGTGTTCATACTGACCCCTCCACATTGCCTCCATGGAACTGTTTGATTACATTACACTAGGAGTTCAGCTGGGGCTGGAACATCCAAGATGGTCTTATTCAAATGTCTTCTGCCTCAGCTGGGGTGGCTAGAATGTCTGAGGGCTGGCAGGACCATTCTCTCCTGCAAAGTGACTGAAATTCTTACATGATGCCCAGAATACCGAGAAGGTAGAAAGAACAAGCTGCCAGGCTCTTATGAGGCTAAATCCAGAACAGGCATAGCTTCATTCTATTAACCAAAGAAAATCACCTGGCCAGCGGGCTTCCCTGGTGGCGCAGTGGTTGAGAGTCCGCCTGCCCATGCAGGGGACACGGGTTCGTGCCTCCGGTCCGGGAAGATCCCACATGCCATGGAGCAGCTAGGACCGTGAGCCATGGCCGCTGGGCCTGCGCGTCCGGAGCCTGTGCTCCGCAACGGGAGAGGCCACAACAGTGAGAGAGGCCCACATACCACAAAAAAAAAAAAAAGAAAGAAAATCACCTGTCCAGCCCAGATTCAACGGGAGGGGAAGGAGATTCCAACTCTGGGTGGCAGAAGAGGTGAGCAAAAATATAAGCATGGGCCAAATCATTAGCAGTTACCTTTGCAGACAATCTGACACAGGTTAAAAAATATATCACCTATGTTTTTTCAAGAAATTTTATGGTTTTACCTGTTTGTGTGCTTGATCTGTAATTATTTGTCATAGTAAATGTGTTAGAGATACCACTTTAATTTTAATTAGTGAGCTCTTCTGAAATCATTTAAGTTATGCGTATTTTCCCTAATAATTTAAATGAGCCCTCTATAATGGATGAAGTTTCCATACATCCTATTTCTTATCTCTTATTCTCTGTAATACATATAATGGGACAAAATCTGTTTTAGTTATAATACATGTACCAGTACAAAACCTGTTTTAATTCAAATTCTTGAATCTCCTCTCAGACAAGCTCCTGTCCCTAGACTTCCCTATCTTAGTGCACACCACCAAATAAAATGCAAGAGTTATCAGTGATATATCTTCATAACCTTATGCTTTAATCAAAACCATCCATCATTTCTTACTAGGCTACAGGTCTCCTTTATCCTACTCTCCACCCTACAGTAAATCTTCCATATGGTAGACAGTGAAGTCATTTTAAATTCATGTTAGATTTTGTTACTTAACTTTTCTCAAAACATTCTGGGGCTTCTCTCTCACTCCTATAAAAGAGTTGCCTTCCCATGGCTTACAAGGTCTTACTCAACCTTTCACCAGGGCTACTCTTTCAATCTTGTCTCCTTCTACTCCTTTTCTTACTCAACATCAACCACATTAAGCTTCCTGTTTCTAAAGTGTGCCAACTTTTCTTCAAGTTACTGCTTTTGAAATTCTATTTCCTGCAGTCCTTCCTCTTTTAAATGTTCCCATTGCTCCCTTCCTTGCTTAATGCATGCCCCCACTGAAATATTCCTTCCTCAGAGAGGCCTTGCATGACCATCCCATCTAAAACACCCTCTTTCAGCATCACTTTCCATCCCTGAGGCTACTTCGCTGTTCCTAATAGCATTGGTCCTTACATAATATTATAGTATCAATATAAGTATGTGTTTGCTTTTTATCTGTCTCTTCCACTAGCGTATAATTTCTAAGAGACAGAATCAATTTCTGTTTCGCTCCAAGGATTTAGAATGTTACCAAAAACATAGGAGGGGTACAAAAAATGTTTGTTGAATAAATGAATGAATGAGTAGATGAAGTATACTTCTCAAATAAGACCATTTCTCCAATTCCAATTTGGTTGACCCTATACCATATATAAATAAAATATGTAAGAAATTATGTTCTTATACTTGTAGACCCTTTACTTTCCCAAAATACATGCATTAAGTATAAAAAGAAACTGTATTTACCTTGTCTGACTCTTCTCCTTTCCCAAGGTGCATTCTGTGATCCATATTCCCATTGCAGTTTTTCCTCTTATTTGTTCAAAATTTAATATGTTAATTAGATTGAATTCTTCTGAAACATTGCAGAAAAGATGAGGATGCGATTTATAAATATAATCTCTTCCCTCAGAAAGTCAATACAGAAGAGAAAATAATGGTATATGGATGATACGGAGAATGCAGATTTTTATAAGGAATGGGAGTAAAGTCAAAGATCATTTTAGGAACCTGTGTTTTGAGATTATCCACATGAATTTGCTATAAACATAAGAGCATAACTTTGTTGAAAAGTGCCCCTCCTAAAATGTCTAGGTTATTTCTGGCAAAAAGGATCTAGTAGCTATTACTCTTCTCTTGAAATTAGTAAGCCCTTGTATCTTTCCTTCTATCCTCACCTCCCATATGCAATTCTGTCTATGCTGTCACTAAATGAAAAGTTTTACCAAGCCAAAGATCTTTTACCTTCAATCCTGACAAACTTTTGACCTCCATAACTCCATTCTGACTACTTAAATCCCATAGTACTCTCAAATGATTCTAGCATTCTTTCTTCCTTCCTGTGCTGTTGTAATAGCCTATTGATATGTCATATACTTAACTTCCATTTGGCATCTTCCAACTTTGTTTCATACAAAGTATAATTCAAAGGTAGAAGCCTGAAAAGTACCTGTGTATACATATAGTGTATATGTCTGTGTGTCTGTGAATGTGGGTGTGTGGGTGTATTACCTTCAAAATATCTCATAATTAATAATGCTGATGCACTCCTCTGTCTTAAGTCTTAAAAGCTTGGCTGAAGTCAAGCTTTTATGAAAATAAATTTTATCTCTTTTTTACCATCACATTATTTCAAACCCTTGGTGTTCTTTTCTTTTTGATAGAGATGAAACCTAAAGGCAGAAAAAAAAAAATTCTTCCATGTCATGTTTAGATAAATTTAAATGTTTTCATGAAAAAGGAGAATGTATTAATATAAGGGCTTTGAAATGTAAAATAAAGGTAAACATGTGTATGTGAATATGTGTCAGGCTCTTTTTTAAAAAATAGACAAGGAAGAAAAGACAGGGAGGCATTATTTTGTTGAGCCATAAAACAATACTTCGAAGTGTTCTCTTTGAGTCATTTCCCAAATATCATGAATGATTGTTAAGAGAGAGAAGAGTGTGGGAAGAGAAATGAAGTAATAAAACAATATTTAGGCAACTGAGGTTTGTTTATATGAGGTAAACAAGGTTTGAGTATGTATTTTTAAAACATTTTTAAAAGAAAAGAATGATCTAGCGGTTACACAGAAGAACAGGAGTCAGAATCCTCAGGCTGAATTTCCATCTGACTTTTCAGTGAACTTGAAGGTGAATTCAGCAAGTGGCACTGCTTCGGCTTTTGCCTCTTCTACCCTAAGCAGATAATGTTGATGGAGTCTATAGGACTAAGTCAAGAAAAAATCTTTACATAAATATAATATATCTTTCAGCTGTAACAGAAACAAATCAAGATGTTTTGCCAAAGAGGTTAGAAACTTATCCTCTCTATCTTATTAGGATATTTGTTTTAAAATGCTTCATTTTGCATGTCTTATTAAACATTTTAAAGAAGAATTTGAATTTTTGCATCTTGGGTTGATTAGATGTCTTATTATAAAAATTCAATCCATTGTATTCCTATTATTCTCATTATTATTTTAATTTTGTCCCAGTGTCATTTTGTCATTTAAAGACTCTGAACTCAGTGTATATCTCCTATAATCTCAAAGGGCCATGTCTTTGGAATTTGCCAAGTTAATCTGTTTTCTAAGACATTGACTTAGAATTTCTAAATTTTTGACTTAAACTTTTGGATGCCCTTTCTAAAAGTAAATTTTTTGAAAATATTGAATATACATGAAATTGTTGAATATGTTAACTATTTTGTTTAACAGCTACAAGTTACCACATATCTACAGTGAGGCCCGCAGAAAACCTACCATGCAAATGCTTATTCATACTAAACTCTTCTCTGAGCAACTGAAGTTGGATACCCTATGGAAGTTTCTATTCCTCTCTGTGAAATGTCCTTTAGGTGACCTTAGGTTAAAATAAACTCATGTGGACCAGTCATTATCCTCCAATCTGACTGTCCAACGCGGAGGAACGAAACCTAACCACTTTGGAACTTGAGGGGCATCTTATGAATGAACCAAGAAGGTATTTTCTTGCACCTTGATTCCTTGCATTAAAGCAGTAGCTACTTCTACTTCAGAGCATTGACTGCCCCTGAAACAAGACCCACATTTCATCTTGGTCGTTTTGTCCTGAGATCAAGTAAAACTCCATGAAAAACAGCAAAAATTAAATCGATGACAACAAGGATAAATGGATATTAAACACGTGTCAGGCACTTTCCTAGTTCATCTATGTGTGTTATATGATTAAATAAACACTTTAATTATTAAAATACTTTTTCAACAAATACTCAATTCAACAAATACTTACTGAGGATCTTTTCTGGGCCAGCACAACCTAATGAAGCAGTTACAGTTATTTTTCTCATTTTGTGGATGGAGACACTGAGTTTTAAAGAGTATAATAGTTTGCACAAGGTCACATGTTAAATAGATGAGGTGGGATTTGATGTCAGGTGTTCCTGATGCTTAAGACCAAAGGTAAAACTCCTCACTGTCTCCCATGATGCCATCATTAGCTGTTAAGCATGTTTTGCTAACCTCACCTAGCTCTCAGATACACTTCTATTTTTTTGGAAGCAAGCCCATCTAAACATTCACTGTGACAGTGTAGAAAGGTCAAGGTCTGGGATGTATTTCTTTGCATACCATTTCTCTCAAGCCACTGTTTGCAAATTATTGCACAAGGTGCCACGATATTCCCTGACTGCACCAGAGGCAATTTCTTAATAGATCCAGTTTCTACAATAACAGCCATAGGTCAGAAAATGAGCGAGTTATGGAATGAGTGGTTTGGGGCCTGTGTTTTTTGGCCTGGCACTGGTAAGAGTGTATAATCTGGATAGATGTTAGCTCTCTAAACAAACATAACTTCTGGGTGCATTAAAGGAGCAAATAAAGTTTAAGCTTCTTCTCTTCATTAAACAACTTTATAAAAGTAGCATTCATTGAGCTTAAAATGGATACTAATTCTGATTAGCAAAAATAATGACAGGAATGATGGAGCTACCAGAGTGATTTTAAGTCTTTACTTTTCTCAAATAATCAAACAGATATTTCATCAAAAATGTGTCTCAGATTACGCATTTAAATATCACATAAGAAGTGGTAAACATGGGTGTGTCTGTGAAAAGGTCTTGGACCAGCTCTGAGTTTTGGCATGGAGCCTGGGTTTCATCAATATTCTTCTCTTTGGAGACCTTGGAGACCTTTCTTGACCAGATCCTACCACTGCGATAGTGGTAATTTGCATGCCCCACCTCTTTAGACAAAAGTTCGAGAGTTCGTGGGAAAAAAAATTATTGAAATAAGGAAGAACAACCATTTTATTGATGATGAACATCATCGTCAAGAATACTGTGAAACACAGCAGGTCCAAATTGTGACCTGTGTTAAAATATGTTACACTGTGGGAAAGAAACTACAGGGGGAAAACACCTGGCTCTATTGTTATTCAGTGTCAAGCCATCATAGTAAAGGATATGAGAAGGAAAATTTACTAACAGAAAACTATCCTTCATTCTCAAATGAATAATCTGTAACTAGGAAAAATATGTCTATGAAATATAAAATAATTTATATATGAAAACATTTTAGAGGAAACCTAACTGTGGCTCTTTAAGTCCATTCCTGTTTGCTTGGAAGACACCATTAATAAGTAAGATGAGGATGCAAATATACCATGTTATTTACTCATTGTATTAAAAGGTATTTACAGTTTTCTGTACTTTAAAAATGTTAGGTTCTAAAACCATGCTATTACTGTGAAGGCAGTGGCCTAATAAAAGACAAAATGTAGAAATACACGAGTAATTTCAATGCATTATAAAGTGGCTATATTCTGTGCTGACAATGAGTAAAGAAATCTAAAATCTCATGTGATCAGTTCAAGGTATTTTTCTTTGACAACCTGGATTAAAGGACATCTGATATCCAGATCCCAATAAAGACATATTTTATCAGCTCATTTATGCAACTGAAATATTTATTAGAGCACGTAAAGCTACGCCTGTGATTTTATAAGTAACGTACTTATTAATAACTTACTAATATACAAGTAAAAATAAAGCACTAGTGGAAAGCCACATGTAAGTGCTAAAAGAGAAAAAAAGGGTTGAAAGATTTTAGATCTTTCTGCTACAAACCCTATATACCTTCCTAAAACATTTTCATTGTACAAAATCCTACACTAAAATTACCAGGGTTTATGTATGTAATAGAGTTAGAAGCAAACAACTTAAATCTTTGTAACTTTGTAATGTGATCATTAAACAACAACAAAAATCTCAGTAAAAATACTAGCACAGATAAATTTCCACAGACATTTGCAATCAGAATCAAAGTCCACAATTGATTCTTGCATCCTTAAACCCTGGGTTTGTGCTTTTTCCTTTTAGATGTGGATACTCCTGGGCATTTCACTGAGACCAGTATTACTAAAACTAAAAACCTGATCCAGGAGGTAAATTTCTATATCATTTGATCTTCTTAAGCCTGGGGAATGTCTCCTCAGCTTCTCCATCTATACTGCCAGCTTCCCCAGATAACTTAATTCTGCAAAGTTTAGCAGTTTTCGAAGCACCTTGACCAAGCACATTGTAACAGGACAGAGCAGTTTAAGTGACGTGTTGGAAAGGGAGAAGTTTTCACACAGGCTGACCAAATTTGATGGAGCTAGGTTTTGTTTTGTTTTGTTTAAAATCAACTTTATTAACATAACTTTGACATACAATAAAATGCACACATTTTTTAAGTCAATGAGATTTAACAAATGTATTACACTTGGTAATGGCCACCCTAATCAAGATCCTTGAAGTCCTGAAACTTTTTTTTTTTTTTTTTTTTTTTTTTTTTTTGTAGTCTTTTTTTTTTTTTTTTTTTGCTATACGCATACCTCTCACTGTTGTGGCCTCTCCTGTTGCGGAGCACAGGCTCTGGATGCGCAGGCTCAGCAGCCATGGCTCACGGGCCCAGCCGCTCCGCGGCATGTGGGATCTTCCCAGACCGGGGCACGAACCCGTGTCCCATGCATCGGCAGGCGGACTCTCGACCACTGCGCCACCAGGGAAGCCCAGTCCTGAAACTTTTGAGTCCTCTAAGTTTTTAAGGTGGTAGACTAGTCTCTGGCATCTTCTGCTGGAATGAGCTATTGGTTCATCTGTCAACCTAAGAGTTCCAGTGTGAGATGGACCTGAGTATAGATTTCATTACCTGACCCTTATATATCCCTTCTCTAATAGGGCTGCCATGAGAGTGCATTGGAGCCACACAGGATATTATCAGCAACTCAGACTCATTATCCATTAGTCCTCAAAAAGTCTAGGTATTCCCCTTTGTATGGAGCACATTTACTCGAGTTAATGGTTATAGGTCCCTTTGTAAAAGGACTGAGGTCACTACAGTATAGACTTTCCATGGGGTTGCAGGTCCTGCCTTGTGGATATCTGGCTTCTCTTTCAGTTGATAGGTTCTGTTTCTAGGAACTAGCCCAGGTCTGAAAACTAGACAAAGGCTTTTCATAGGGGTGGATGACCTCCGTCCTATTAATTATATACCTCTGTAGTTTTGCCTTCCCTGTGTGCCTTTGCAACTTTTCTGTCCTTTGAGGTTGCTTCTGATAACTATGTGCTGCCACATGGCTTCTTCTGTTCTGTGATCCCATTATCCCATTACTGTTAGGGAGCATGGTTTTATAACAGCCTCCTATACTATCAGTCCTGGAAAACCAATATTGAACTGATGACCTCCTCTTCAACGCACTCCATTATTAACTTGATAAACAGGATTCCCCCATGGCATCCAAGGAGCAAGGTTAACTAACAGATATTCTGGTCTATTATGGTAGACACATTCTAGTAGGCCCACTTCTTTGAACTTTTTAATTCTTTCTTCCACAGTTTGGTATGGCAATCCTGGCATTTTTACTTCATTGAATGTGAGTCATCACTTTTTCCACACTTCCTAGAGCCATCTTAGTATATATTAGGACATTTATGGCAACATGAGTTGTTATCATTGGGAGTCTTTGCCAGCTTTGAGAAACTGCCCCTTATATCATCCAAATTGCCATTTTCTAGCTTTATGTTCTTCTCCCCTCGATTCAGCACTCTCAGGATCCACTTCCAGGCATACTTGACACCCAGTTCCTACAGATCCTATGGCATATAGTCTCTGATTCAAGCTCTTTGTCTCACACACACTTTCACTCTTATGCCTTATGAATCTCTGAATCACTTCTCAGTAACTGCATATTCTTCTTTTAATTGAAGAATAGTTGATTTACAATATTGTGTTGGTTTCAGGTGTACAGCAAAGTGACTCAGTTATATACATAATATTTTTTTTTTTTTCTTTTTTATTTCTTTCTTTCTCTTTGCGGTACGCGGGCCTCCCACTGCTGTGGCCTCTCCCGCCGCGGAGCACAGACTCCGAACGCCCAGGCTCAGCGGCCATGGCTCACGGGCCCAGCCGCTCCACGGCATGTGGGATCCTCCCGGACCGGGGCACGAACCCGCGTTCCCTGCACCGGCAGGCGGACTCCCAACCACTGCGCCACCAGGGAAGTCCCATAATATATTTTTTCAGATTATTTTCCATTATAGGTTATTATAAAATATTGAATATAGTTCCCTATGCTGTACAGTAAATCCTTGTTTATTTTATGTATAGTAGTGTGTATCTGTTATTCCATACTCCTAACTTATCCCTCCTGCCTTCCCCTTTAGTAACCATAAGCTTGTTTTCTATGTCTGTGAGTCTGTTTCCATTTTGTAAATAAATTCATTTGTATTATCTTTTAGATTCCTCATATAAGTGATATCATATATTTGTCTTTGTCTGATTTACTTCATGTAGTATGTATGATATTCTATAGGTCCAGCTATGTTGCTGCAAATGGCAGAATTTCATTCTTTTTATGGCTGTAATATTCTATTGTGTATATATATCACATCTTTATTAATTCACCTGTTGATGGATACTTGTTTCCATGTCTTGGCTGTTGTAAATAGCACTACTATGAACACTGGGGTGCATGTATCTTTCTGAATTAGAGTTTTCATCTTTTCCAGATATATGCCCTGGAATGGGATTGCTGGACCATATAGTAGCTCTATTTTTAGTTTTTTAAGGAACCTTCATACTGTTCTCCTTAGTGGCTGCACCAATTTACATTCCCACCAAAAGTGTAGGAGGGTTCCCTTTACTCCACACCCTCTCCAACATTTATTATTTGTAGAATTTTTGATAATAGCCATTTTGACTGGTGTGAGGTGATAACCTCATTGTAATTTTGATTTGCATTTCTCTAATAACTAGAGATGTTGAGCACCATTTCATGTTCTTATTGGTCATCTGTATGTCTTCTTTGACATTAGGTCTTCTGCACATTTTTGATTGTGTTGTCTGATTTTTTTTTTTTTGATATTGAGTTGTATGAGCTGTTTGTATATTTTGGAAATTAACCCCATGTCAGTTGCATTGTTTGAAAATATTTGCTTCCAATCTGTAGGTGGTCTTTTCATTTTGTTGATGGTTTCCTTTGCTGTTCAAAAGTTTTTAGTTTGATTAGGTCCCATTTGCTTATTTTTTATTTTTTTAATTTTTTGCCTTGGGAGACTGATCTAAGAAAATATTGCTGCAATCTATGTCAGAGAATGTTTTACCTATGTTTTCTTCTGGGAGTTTTGCGGTGTCATGTCTTATATTTTGGTCTTTAAACCATTCTGAGTTTATTTCTGTATATGGTATGAGGGAGTGTTCGAATTTCATTGATTTACATAAGGCTGTCCAGCTTTCCGAACACCACTTGCTGAAGAGACTATGGCTGTAGGTGTGTGGGTTTATAGCTGGGCTGTCTATTCTGTTCCCTTGATCTATATGTCTGTTTTTGTGCCAATGCCATGCTGTTTAGATTACTGTAGCTTTATAGTATTGTCTGAAGTCTGGGAGCATTATGCTCCCAGCTTTGTTCTTTTCCCTCAGGATTGCTTTGGCAATTCTGGGTCTTTTATGGTTTCATATAAATTTTAGTATTATTTGTTCTAGTTCTGTGAAAAACATCATGGGTAACTTGATAGGGATTGCAGTAAATCTGTAGATTGCTTTGGACAGCATAGCCATCCAAGAGCATGGGATATCTTTTCCTTTCTTTGAATAATCTTCAATTTCCTTTATCAGTGTTTTACAATTCTCAGTGTATAGCTCTTTTACCTCCTTAGGTTTATTCCTAGGTATTTTTTTTTTACTTTCTTTTTCTGATCTTTCATTGTTAGTGTAAAGAAATGCAACAGAGCTCTGTATATTAATCTTATATCCTGCTACCTTGCTGAATTCATTAATTAGTTCTAATAACTTTCGTGTGGAGTCTTTAGGGTTTTTGATATAGAGTATCACATCACCTGTATATAAAGACAATTTTACCTCTTCCCTTCCAATTTGGAGACCTTTTATTTCTTTTTCTAGTCTGATTGCTGTGGTTAAGACTTCCAATAGTAGGTTGAATGGAAGTGGTGAGAGTGAGCATCCTTATCTTGTTCCAGAATTTATCAGGAATACTTCCAGCTTTTCACCATTGAGTATTATGTTGCCTGTGGGTTTATCATAAATGGCTTTTATTATGTTGAGATATGTTTTCTTTATATCCACTTTGGTGAGAGTTTTTATAATGAATGGATGTTGAATTTTATTCAACTGCATATTCTTTGGGAGCATTTGCAAAATAAAGTAGAATGAGTTATTCTTTGTATTTCTCTAAAAAATATAATTATCAGCAGCTGATTGTATATACACATTCACATACACATGCAAAATCATTTATCAAATTACTTCATCAGATTCGCTGATGCTTCTTTAGAATAGTAGTCTTCAAAGTGAGGGGGTGCACAAAATGATCCATTGGAGTGTCAGAATTATAAGAAAGTACTAACATATCATAACTTTTAATATATGATCAGTGCTGGTGCCCTCACTCTGTAAGTACGCCAGATAGTTAGTTACATATCACATTTGGGAGAAGAGTTGGGGACCCCTATCCTATAGAGGTAGATAGTGGTCCTTTTCTCCATTTTTCACTTTCAGAGCATTGTAGTTTATGAAGCTCCTGTTAAATGGATTTTTATTCAATTATTTTAAATAATAAAGCTCCACAATACTTTGTACCAGATGAAAAGTTGCAGTAAAAATCTCTTATTTTTTAACCATATAGAGGTTCACTCTTATCTAAAATCTTTTTTCTCCTTAGATGTCAAGTGCATAGCTTTGGGTTAGTCACACTCCTCTGTTTGTGACACAATTGTAATAAGTCCATAGATGTCCCCTCTTCTGTATTATTTATTAACCCTTTTATCTTCATGCCTTACCATCTACCGTAAGCAACTATTCTAATGCCTTTGATGTAGTAGATTTTTTTTCTTGTAAAATATGTATTACTATTTTGTGTTCATGTATTTTAACTTAATGTACATATATTTAATAAATATTACTATGTAAATATAATATGTAAGTAAATAATAATATACATATACTTATTATTTTTCTTATTTTACTCACCACTATGCTTTTAAGATTTATGCATGTTTGTTTCTATTTGTATATGTAGTCTGAGACCTCTGAGTGATGCACAGTATTCTAAAGTGTGTACTCACCATATTTTACCTAACAGTTCTATCAGTAAAGAATACACAAATTACTTCTGACAAAGTTTTGTACATATCACCATGTGTACATATTACCTTTATATTCTCTAGAATATAAATCTGGAAGCAAGATTGAGGGTCATGGAATATGCATTTCTTTTTGCCAGTTATTCTTCAGAATGGCTGTCTGGGAGGTAGGAGTCTATAACTCCTACCAGCAATGCATGAAGGGTACCTATAACTCTTATAGTTACTGGTATTTTGCATTTGCAGTTTTTAAAATTTTGCTAAACTGATTGTATAAGTAAATATTGATAGATATAATCTATAGCTATAGTTTTATATCTAGAATTCTTTTAATTTGAGTTTTGTCATTTACTAATGAGTTTGAGTGTATGCTTCATATGCTTTTTAACATTTTGTAATCTTCATCTGTAAATTGGCACTTAAATCCTTTGCCCTTTATTCTATTTAAACTTAAAAATTTTCTCCATAGAAGTTTTATATGACCTTTATTAGGTAAATTCCTGGAAACTATATTTCCCAGCCGCCTATTTCTGTAATAGACAAATGCAATTGGGTTTTAACCTAATTCAATCTTGTGCCCAGAAAATGTACTGAATTTTCTTGTTCTAATTTTTTTCTAATGATTTTTTTGCCTTTTCTTTATAGGTAATCATATGTAAGAACATGTTACAATTATCTTTCCCTCCAAGACTTAAACCTTTTATTTTATTTCCTTTTTTTAAAAATTTGGGTGTTGACCAAAACCTAGTCCTAAGTTAAACAGTGACAATGATAGAGGACATATTTGTTATATGTGTAGGCCTAACATTAAAGGAAATACATCTGAAATTTCCCCAACAAGTACAATATTTACTGGTGCTTTGTTATATGAAACTTTTTCAAAAATGAAGAAAATTTATTTTTAATCCTAGATTTTCTAATTATTTATTGTCAATATATGTTAAAATTTATCAAATTAATTTTTCTATTTTTAAAAAATTTTTATTGCAGTATAGTTGATTTACAATGTTGTGTTAGTTTCAGGTGTACAGCAAAGTGACTCAGTTTTACATATACATATATCCACTCTTTTTTAGATTCTTTTCCCATATAGGCCATTACACAGTATTGAGTAGAGTTCCCAGTGCTATATAGTAGGTCCTTATCATCAAATTAATTTTTCTGTCTTTTAAGATACTCATATGATTTTTCTCCCTCAGTTTATCAATGAAGGTATTTACACTGAAGGAATTCCTGCTATCCATCATCTTTTCATTCCCAGGGGGGAAAATGCCACTTGATTATGGTATATTTTGTGATATATTGTTAGACTTACCTAGTAAATATTTTGTTTAGAATATTTTCCTCTCTGTTCCTAAGATAAATTATTTAACATGTACTTACTTTTTTTTTTATTGTTGTTCTTGCTAGTTGTAGAATCAAGATCATACTTACCCTATAGAATAATATGGGCAGCTTTTGCAGCTTTTTATTTTCCAGAAACACATATCTAATATAAAAATAACTATTTTTAAAATATTTGAGAAACATCAAGCTATTTTGAGAAAAATTTGAGGAATTAATGTAAAACAATCTGGATTTTGAGATGTTTGTGGGAGGCTAAGACTATGGTTACAACTTCAATTTCATTAATTCTCACTGTTGTGTTTAAGTTTTTTATTCCTTCTTGTACCTTTTGGGTATTTTATATTTTTCTCCATAGTTTATCTCCCTTAATTAAGTATTCGAATTTACTAACAAGTTTTTTTCCTAATAATCTTTATTATTCCCCTTTTTTGGTATTTCTTTGAGTTAATTCTAACTTCCTCAAAAATACTTATGCTTATAAAGGTCAAAGTTTTCTTCTAAGTACCATCTAGCTGTCATATACATTTTATCTTTGAGGTCTAAATATTTCACAATTTTCCACATTATTTCTCTTTTGATCTCAAGAATATGTGATTTTTGTTTTCATAAAAGAGAAATTTTGTTAGATATCTTTTTGTTATTAAATTTTTTTTTTTTTTTTTTTTTGCAATACGCGGGCCTCTCACTGTTGTGGCCACTCCCGTTGTGGAGCACAGGCTCTGGACGCACAGGCTCAGTGGCAATGGCTCACGGGCCCAGCCGCTCCGTGGCATGTGGGAGCTTCCCGGACCGGGGCACGAACCCGTGTCCCCTGCATCGGCAGGCGGACTCTCAACCACTGCGCCACCAAGGAAGCCCTGTTATTAAATTTTAATTTGATTCTATTATGGCCAAAGAACATAATCTATATGCTATTTATGTCTTCGAATTTGTTCAATATTGTTTTGAGTGGTAGTAGAGGTTAATTTTTATAAATTACCTATGTATGGTTAAAAAGTGTATTCTTTCTTTATTAAGTTTAGAGGTTTGTAAATATCTAATAGTTTATATTATTTATACCTGCTACGTTTCCCTTTTTTCTTTCTTGTTCTGCTTTATTTTCTTAGTTTATGAAAGATTATATTAAAAATCTCTAACCTCAATGGTTATTTCTATTTCTTCATGCATTTCTGTTAGTTATAACTTTATATATTTTGAAGTTATATTATGGAATACGTCATCATGATGAACCATTATATCTTCCCCCTTTATTGTTCCTTTTACCAGTATGTAAAGATCATCTTTGTCTCTTTTGATCGTTTCTTGTCTTGAATCCTATCTTGTGAGATATTAGTACCTGAAGATTAATTGTACATTTCCCCTTAGAAAAGACCTGTGATCCAAATTTTCTGACCTCTGCTGTGAAACCTTTTCCATTTCAGTGAATAAAATAATGCTTTTTAAAACAAATGTGTGCTATGAAGAGAGAGCTTTGAAAATGGATACTTGGAAATCTTGTTTGTTGTTTTAGATTTTGGTTGCCAATAATAACACAGAAGGAAACCTTACTCCTCAAAATTTCCCACTTGGTGAATATGGGAGAAAAGAATGGGTATGTGTGGCTCAGCCTCCCTCTCTATTTTTGGGATCTATCCTTTGCCCATGCAGCAATTGCTTCTGGCATGCAACAAGCTTGCCAAGAAGGTCTGAAGTTCCAGGGACTAGTTCAACTCAGGAGGATGTAGGAGAGCAAGCTGATTTAGCTTAACTTAGTCACATTTTAAAATTAGGTTTATTAGTAATAAAGTTGACATTTTAATCTCATCAGTCTAACTCTCACATTGATGTTGTAAGTCATTCCAAACTTGGTGAGGAAAAAAAGGAGTATTATTATTATTATTATTCATTTGGCTCCCCAAATGCCAAATATTCCTTTTATGGAAATAAAGAAACATATATGTGTTTGCTATATTCCCAGTGCTAGCTCAATTAACTGGCTGCAAATATTTAATAATAGCCACAAAAATGACAGTAAAAGTGGGTAGTTCGGGCTTCCCTGGTGGCGCAGAGTTGAGAGTCCGCCTGCCGACGCAGGGGACACGGGTTCGTGCCCGGGAAGATCTGAATGCTGCTCCTTTTTTTTTATTGTGATTTAATTCACATACCATGAAATTCCCCCCATGGGTCGTATGGAAACTGCTGAACTTTCTGAAGAACTGCCAGCCTGCTTTCGCCTGTGGCGGCCCCCTTTCACGTTCCCACCGGCATTGTATGAGGGTTTCAGTTTCTCTACATCTTCTCCAAACCAGTTATTTTAAAAAAAAAAAAAAAAAAAAAGTGGGTAGTTGGTATTTGGCTTTTGGTTTCTGAAGCTCCTAAAAAGCAGGGAATGATGTAATGATGCTTCTTCCTAGAACATCTGGAATCCGGAGAAAAGATAATGAGAAAATGGAAATTTGAAAAAATAAAGATTCCTTAAGACCAATCACAGTTTTAAAATTTATCTATGGATTTATCTTTTTGCATTCTATCATCACGTTGCCTTAATGTTACTGCTAATAATGGAAGTACCCAATTGGTTTATTATCCAGTTTATGAATTCTGGCATAAGAATAGAAATAGACCCCTGGAATTCCTCCAGCTATGTGGAGTAGCTAAAATTTATCAAAGACATAAATTTTTCATGTTTGTGGTAGATTAAAGATGGTCAAAAAGTCTGTGACACTCCTCCCATCAAGATATGGGGTATAGGTCCCTCACTATAAATTCAGTATGCTTTGATGACAAATGTGTCTCCTGAAACATTTTTTCTTGGAATCCTGAACCACCACACAAGCAATCTGATACTCCTGTGCTATAAGGCATCCCAAGCTAGTCACATGTAGAGGGCATATGGAGAAGAATTGAGGAAACAGCTGCCATCTTAGTCATCTCCAACATTTAGAGCTACCCAGTTTGAGGCTCCAGACATCCGGAAGTAGAGAACAGTCATCCCTGATGTTCTCTGCCTCAATTCTTCACCGGCAAAATTGTAAACATACTAAAAGTTATTTTATGTTATTTGATTTGGGGGAGATTTGTTTCATAGTAATAGATAATGGAACAATCATTGAGTCAGAATTTGATTTACATATATACATATATTTGTGTATATGTATGTGTATAAATACATACATATGTGTATATATAAATGTGTGTATGTATCTTAAAGGAAGTATCAAAAATAGATTTTAATTATCCATTCATTCAATTTTTTAGTTATACTTATCTCAAATTTATAATGTGCATGTATATTGTATTATTTCCAAAGAAATCATATTGTCATTTAATTCAGTTAGTATCCTCATTTGTTAAATACCTGGAAGCAAACTGATATGTCAAATAAGAGCAAAAGTATAATTTCATAATTCTCAATCTGATGGCCTTTCCGTGAAACCACATTGCTTTTCATCATCCTTTGTGTTTTATAAATGTCATGCATTTTTAGAATGGGTCAGTCTAAAAGACACTGATTCAGAAAACTCGACTCTGTCTTAAAGTGTTACCCATTCCTGATTTTCCTTTCATATAAAAATCTATCATTAAACACAACAATGAATTTTGTCAGAAGAAGGTTTTTGTAAATTTTAATAACATGAATAATAAATATTACAATTTATTACAACAAAGTACAGCTTTTTTTAGAAAGCATTTATATGAATGTACAGATTACTTATAACACTGAAAGTCCTTGTTTGTAAAAAAGGCTACCACATGATTTTAATAAGAATATTGCAGGAATTTGTATTTTGACATATCTTTGACTGAAGATAAACTAAGTTATTAAAAAAGCAGTACCTGAGTATAGATGAGTCAAATGACTTAATTATGGAGATATTCTCTCTATTTTAAGGTGGAATAATAAAAATAGATACTGGGGGAACCTTCAAGATGGCAGAGGAGTAAGACATGGAGATCACCTTCCTCCCCAAAAATACATCAAAAATACATCTGCATGTGGAACAACTCCTACAGAACACCTACTGAACACTGGCAGAAGACCTCAGACTTCCCAAAAGGCAAGAAAATACCCACAAAACTGGGTAGGGTAAAGAAAAAGAAAAAACAGAGAAAAAAGAATAGGGATGGGACCTGCACCTCTAGGAGGGAGCTATGAAGGAGGAAAAGTTTCCACACACTAGGAAGCCGCTTCACTGGCAAAGACCAGGGGTGGGCGTTGGGGAAGCTTCAGAGACACGGAGGAGAGGGGCAGAGGGCAAAGCAGAGAGATTCCCACACAGAGGATCAGTGCCGACCAACACTCACTAGCCTGAGATGCTTGTCTGCTCACCCACCGGGATGAGTGGGGGCTGGGAGCTGTGGCTCGGGCTTCCAGAGGTCAAATCCCAGAGAGGGGACTGGGGTTGGCTGCATGAACACAGCCTGAATGGGGAGAGCGCACCACAGCTAGACAGGAGGGAGTCTGGGAAAAAGTCTGGACCTGCCTAAAAAGCAAGAGACCATTGTTTTGGGCTGTGCGAGGAGGCGGGATTCAGAGCACCACCTAAATGAGCTTCAGAGAAGGGCACGAGCCGCAGCTATCAGCTTGGACCCCAGAGACAGGCATGAAATGCTAAAACTGCTGCTGCAGTCACCAAGAATCCTGTATGCAAGCACAGGTCACTATCCACACCACTCATCCCAGGAGCCTGTGCAGCCACTGCCAGGGCCCCGTGATCAAGGAGCAACTTACCCAGAAGAACACACAGCACACCCCAGGCTGTTGCAATGTCACACCGGCCTCTTCCGCCACAGGCTCACCCCACATTCCAATTATAACTGCTGTACCCCTCCCTCCCCCCAGCCTGAATGACCAAGAGCCACCTAATCAGCCGCTGCTTTAACCCCCTCCTGTCTGGGCGGAGAACTGGTTGAGGGTGACCTACATGCAGAGATGGGGCCAAAACCAAAGCTGAACCCCAGGAGCTGTGCCAACAAAGAAGAGAAAGGGAAATTTCTCCATGCAACCTCAGGAGCAGCGGATTAAATCCCCATAATCAACTTGATGTACCCTGCATCTGTGGAATACCTGAATGGACAATGAATCATCCCAAAACTGTGGTGGTGGACTTTGGGAGCAACTGTAGACTTGGAGTTTGCTGTCTGCAACTGATTTGTTTCTGATTTTTATGATTATCTTAGTTTAGTGTTTAGTGCTTGTTATCATTGGTGGATTTGTTTATTGGTTTGGTTGCTCTCTTCTTTTTTTTAATTCTTTTTTTTAATAGTTTTAAAAATTTTATTTATTTATTTTTCTTCTTTCTTTTTTTCTCCCTTTTCTTCTGAGCCGTGTGGCTGACTGGGTCTTGGTGCTCAGGCCTGTGCCTCTGAGGTGGGAGCACCGAGATCAGGACATTGGACCACTAGAGACCTCCTGGCCCCATGTAATATCAATCAGTGAGAGCTCTCCCAGAGATCTCTTTCTCAACCCTAAGACCCAGCTCCACCCAATGGCCAGCAAACACCAGTGCTGGACACCCCATTCCAAAAAACTAGCAAGACAGGGACACAACCCCACCCATTAACACAGAGGCTGCCTAAAATCATAATAAGTTCACACACCACAAAACACCACTGGACATAGCCCTCACCACCAGAATGACAAGATCCAGCCCCACCCACCAGAACACAGGCACCAGGCCCCTCCACCAGGAAGACTACACAAGCCACTGAACCAACCTCACCCACTGGGGACAGAAACCATAAACAACAGGAACTACAAACCAGCAGCCTGCAAAAAGGAGACCCCAAACACAGTAAGTTAAACAAAATGAGTAAACAGAGAAATATGCAGCAGATGAAGGAGCAAGGTAAAAACCCATCAGACCAAACAAATGAAGAGGAAATAGGCAGTCTACCTGAACAAGAATTCAGAGTATTGATAGTAAAGATGGCCCAAAATCTTGGAAACAGAATGGAGAAAATACAAGAAACGTTTAACAAGGACCTATAAAAACTAAAGAGCAAACAGACAATGATGAACAACACAATAAATGAAATTAAAAATTCTCTAGAAGGAAGCAATAGCAGAACAACTGAGGCAGAAAAATGGATAAGTGACCTGGAATATAAAATAGTGGAAATAACTACCACAGAGCAAAAAAAAGGAAAAAGAATGAAAAGAATTGAGGACAGTCTCAGACACCTCTGGGAGAACATTAAATGCACCAACATTCAAATTATATGGATCCCAGAAGAAGAAGAGAAAAATAAAGGGTCTGAGAAAATATTTGAAGAGATTATAGTTGAAAACTTCCCTAACATGGGAAAGGAAATAGTCAATCAAGTCCAGGAAGCTCACAGAGTCCCATACAGGATAAAACCAAGGAGAAACATGCCAAGACACATATTAATCAAACTATCAAAAGTTAAATACAGGGCTTCCCTGGTGGCACAGTGGTTGAGGATCTGCCTGCCAATGCAGGGGACGCAGGTTCATGCTCCAGTCCAGGAGGATCCCACATGCCGCGGAACAGCTGGACCTGTGAGCCATGGCCGCTGAGCCTGTGCATCCAGAGCCTGTGCTCCGCAGTGGGAGGGCCCACGGCAGTGAGAGGCCCGCATGCCGCAAAAAAAAAAAAAAAAAAAAAAAAAGTTAAATACAAGAAAAAATATTAAAAGCAGCAAGGGGAAAGCAACAAATAACATACAAGGGAATCCCCATAAGGTTAACAGGTGATCTTTCAGCAGAAACTCTACAAGCCAGAAGGGAATGGAAGGACATATTTAAAGTGATGAAAGAGAAAAACCTGCAACCAAGATTACTGTGCCCAACAAGGATGTCATTCAGGTTCAGTGGAGAAATTAAAACCTTTACAGACCAGCAAAAGGTAAGAGAATTCAGCACCACCCATCCAGCTTTTACAACAAATGCTAAAGGAACTTCTCTAGGCAGGAAACAAAAGAGAAAGGAAAGACCTACAATAACAAACACAAAACAATTAAGAAAATGGTAATAGGAACATACATATCGATAATTACCTTAAATGTAAATGGATTAAATGCTCACAGCACAAGACATAGACTGGCTGAATAGATACAAAAACAAGACCTGAATATATGCTGTCTACAAGAGACCCACTTCAGACCAGGGACACATAGAGACTGAAAGTGAGGGGATCGAAAAAGTTATTCAATGCAAATGGAAATCAAAAGAAAGATGGAGTAGCAATTCTCATATCAGAAAAAATAGACTTTAAAATATAGACTATTACAAAACACAAGGACACTACATAATGGTCAAGGGATCAATGCAAGAAGAAGATATAACAATTGTAAATATTTATGCACCCAACATAGGAGCACTTCAATACATAAGGCAAATGCTAACAGCCATAAAAGGGGAAATCAACAGTAACACAATCATAGTAGGGGACTTTAACACACCACTTTCAACAATGGACATATCATCCAAAATGAAAATAAATAAGGAAACACAAGTTTTAAATGACACATTAAACAAGATGGTCTTAATTGATATTTATAGGACATTCCATCCAAAAACAACAGAATATGCTTTCTTCTCAAGTACTTACAGAACATTCTCTAGGATAGATCATATCTTGGGTCACAGATCAAGCCTTGGTAAATTACATAAAATTCAAATCATATCAAATATCTTTTCTGACCACAACACTATGAGACTAGATATCAATTACAGGAAAAAAAAACTGTAAAAAATACAAACACATGGAGGCTAAACAGTACACTACTAAATAACCAAGAGATCACTGAAGAAATCAAAGAGAAAATCAAAACATGCCTAGAAACAAATGACAATGAAAACACGAGGACCCAAGATCTATGGGATACAGCAAAAGCAGTTCTAAGAGGGAAGTATAGCAATACAATTCTACCTCAAGAAACAGAAAACTCTCAAATAAACAACCTAACCTTACACCTAAATCAATTAGAGAAAGAAGAACAATAAGAACCCAAAGTTAACAGAAGGAAAGAAATAGATCAAAAATAAATGAAAAAGAAATGAAGGAAACAATAACAAAGATCAATAAAACTAAGAGCTGGTTCTTTGAGAAGATAAACAAAATTGATAAACCATTAGCCAGACTAATCAGAAAAAAAGGGAGAAGACTCAAATCAACAGAATTAGAAATAAAAAGGACAAGTAACAACTGACTGCAGAAATATAAAGGATCATGAGAGATTACTACAAGCAACTATATGCCAATAAAATGGACAACCTGGAAGAAATGGACAAATTCTTAGAAAAGCACAACCTTCCAAGACTGGACCAGGGAGAAATAGAAAATATAAACAGACCAATCACAAGCACTGAAATTGAAACTGTGATAAAAATCTTCTAACAAACAAGCCCAGGACCAAACATCTTCACAGGCGAATTCTATCAAACATTTAGAGAAGAGCTAACACCTATCCTTCTCAAACTCTTCCAAAATATAGCAGAGTGAAAAACACTTCCAACTGCATTCTACAAGGCCACCATGACCCTGATACCCAAACCAGACAAAGATGTCACAAAATAAGAAAACAACAGGCCAATATCACTGATGAACACAGACGCAAAAATCTTCAACAAAATACTAGCAAACAGAATCCAACAGCACACTAAAAGGATCATACACCATGAACAAGTGGGGTTTATCCCAGGAATGCAAGGATTCTTCAATATATGCATATCAATCAATGTGATACAGCATATTAACAAACTGAAGGAGAAGAACCATATGATCATCTCAATAGATGCAGAAAAAGCTTTTGACAAAATTTAACACAGATTTATGATAAAAATCTCCAGAGGGCTTCCCTGGTGGCACAGTGGTTGAGAGTCTGCCTGCCGATGCAGGGGACGTGGATTCGTGCCCTGGTCTGGGAGGATCCCACATGCCGCAGAGCAGCTGGGCCCGTGAGCCCTGGCCACTGAGCCTGCGCGTCCGGAGTCTGTGCTCCGCAGCGGGAGAGACCACAGCAGTGAGAGGACCGCATTCCGCAAAAAAAAAAAAAAAAATCTCCAGAAAGGCATAGAGGGAACCTACCTCAACATAATAAAGGCCGTATATGACAAACCCATGGCCAACATCATTCTCAATGATGAGAAACTGAAACCATTTCCTCTAAAATCAAGAACACAACAAGGTTGCCCACTCTCACGACTCTTATTCAACATAGTTTTGGAAGATTTAGCCACAGCAATCAGAGAAGAAAAAGAAATAAAAGGAATCCAGATTGGAAAAGAAGTAAAACTGTCACTGTTTGCAGATGACATGATATTATACATAGAGAATCCTAAAGATGCTACCAGAAAACTACTAGAGCTAATCACTGAATTTGTTAGAGTAGCAGGATACGGAATTACTTCATGGAAATCTCTTGCATTCCTATACACTAATGATGAAAAATCTGAAAGAGAAATTAAGGAAACACTCCCATTTACCATTGCAACAAAAAGAATAAAATACCTAGGAATAAACCTACCTAAGGAGACAAAAGACCTGTATGCAGAAAATTATAAGACACTGATGAAAGAAATTAAAGATGATATAAACAGATGGAGAGATATACCATGTTCTTGGATTGGAAGAATCAACATTGTGAAAATGACTATACTACCCAAAGCAATCTACAGATTCAATGCAATCCCTATCAAACTACCACTGGCATTTTTCACAGAACTAGAACAAAAAAATTCACAAGTTGTAAACACAACAGACCCCTAATACCAAAAGCAATCTTGAGAAACAAAAGCAGAGCTGGAGAACTCAGGCTCCCTGACTTCAGACTATACTACAAAGCTACAGTAATCAAGACAGTATGGTACTGGCACAAAAACAGAAATATATATCAATGGAACAGGATGAAAAGCCCAGAGATAAACCCACGCACATCTGGTCACCTTCCCTTTGACAAAGGAGACAAGAATATACAATGGAGAAAAGACAGCCTCTTCAATAAGTGGTGCTGGGAAAACTGGACAGCTACATGTAAAAGAATGAAATTAGAACACTTTCTAACAGCATACACAAAAATAAACTCAAAATGGATTAAAGATCTAAATGTAAGGCCAGACACTCTAAGACTCTTAGAGGAAAACATAGTTAGAACACTCTATGACATAAATCACAGCAAGATCCTTTTTTGACCCACCTCCTACAGAAATGGAAGTAAAAACCAAAATAAACCAGTGGGACCTAATGAAACTTCAGAGCTTTTGCACAGCAAAGGAAACCATAAACCAGATGAAAAGACAATCCTCAGAACGGGAAAAAATATTTTCAATTGAGGCAACTGACAAAGGATTAATCTCCAAAATATACAAGCAACTCATGCAGCTCAATATCAAGAAAACAAACACCCAATCCAAAAATGGGCAGAAGACCTAAATAGACATTTCTCCAAAGAAGATATACAGATTGCCAGCAAAGACATGAAAGGATTTTCAACGTCACTAATCATTAAAGAAATGCAAATCAAAACCACAACGAGGTATCACCTCATACCAGTCAGAATGGCCATCATCAAAAAGTCTACAAACAATAAATGCTGGAGAGGGTAAGTAGAAAAGGGAACCCTCTTGCATTGTTGGTTGGAATGTAAATTGATACAACCATTATGGAGAACAGTATGGAGGTTCCTTAAAAAGCTAAAAATAGAACTACCATATGACCCAGCAATCCCACTACTGGGCATATACCCTGAGAAAACCATAATTCAAAGAGTCATGTACCACAATATTCATTGCAGCACTATTTACAATAGCCAGGATATGGAAGCAATCTAAGTGTCCATCAACAGATGAATGGATAAAGATGTGGCCCGTATATACGATGGAATATTACTCAGCCATAAAAAGAAACGAAATTGAGTTATTTGTAGTGAGGTATATGGACCTAAAGTCTGTCATATAGAGTGAAGTAAGTCAGAAAGAGAAAAACAAATACCATATGCTAACATATATATATGGAATCTAAAAAAAACATGGTCTGATGAACCTAAGGGCATGCACTTGAGGACACGGGGAGGGGGAAGGGTAAGCTGGGATGAAGTGAGAGAGTAGCAATGACATATATACACTACCAAATGTAAAATAGCTAGCTAGTGGGAAGCAGCTGCACAGCACAGGGAGATCAGCTCAGTTCTTTGTGATGACCTAGAGGGGTGTAGGGAGGGTGGGAGGGAGGGAGACGCAAGAGAGGGGGCATATGGGGATACATGTATACGTATAGCTGATTCAGTTTGTTATACAGCAGAAACTAACACAACATCGTAAAGCAATTATACTCCAATAGAGATGTTTACAAAGAAAAGAAGTAGATACTGATGTCTCTTAACAAAAGGGGGGAAAAGTACTATTTGAGCATTTAATTCTCATCAATAAGTGACTTTAATTTTAAGTGGGGGAGGACTCCCTTTTCCAAGATCAAAATCGGTGCTAACAAGTAACTCTTCTTACTGGGGCTTAGTTCTGAAGTTCAGAAGATTACCAGGTGGCTTTTACCAATCTGTGGAAAGCAAAGGATTTTTGCTTCAATTAAATGGTACTTTTCCAATCTGTGTGGGGAATGTAGGTATTGAAGTTCCTAACCCTCATTAATAGGTGTGACTAGATTTCCATTTACCAATTAAAAATGCACGTGTTCAGCTGTCTGAACTCACAAGGTTTTGATCTTCTGCTAGGAAAGAATAACATAAAAAGTGTGATGGTTAGCAGTTCTAACTTACTATGTTTCTGCTTTTAGTAGTCCAGCAAACAGACCTGTCCATCTATCCCCCTGAGACAGAGTACATCCCTTTGTGATTACTCAGAGTAGCCACTAAAGGTCACTCTTACTCCATTTTCAGCCCAGTTTTGAAAACTGGGCCCAGGTATTAAAATCTGTGAAACCTGTCTTTGCACTAGCAAAGGATGCACTCGGGATGGAATGTTGGGGGCCAAGGAGTACTAGTTAGCACACCCATTCAGTTCAGGAAGAAACAAAACCTACCTGTGTAAGTCAGAAGTTTGAACGGAAGGTTTGTTTTAACATCCTCATGTTAATGTGTTTCTAGGAACTTTATCAAAATTCATAAAGTTTATTTTAAAGTGAACACCAGCAGATGTGAAATTCTATGGTTATATTCTGGCCCAGAATGAAAATGTTTTATTTAAAAGAGAAATAATTCATTTTTAGGAAACACATTTAAGACCTCAAATGCTTATTGAGTTAATAAATTATAACTGATCGTATTTGGAAAGGAGAGGGAAAGTTGAAAATAACACTTGCCAAGAATTTAACAGCTTAAATCATCTGTAAAAGTAAAGGCATTACATATAAAAGCCATTTCCTTTCTACACATAAGTGTTTTGAGTAGTTAGAAAATGTTCATATTTAAAAGTCTTAGATTTTTTAGGTAAGGGAAAGAACATATTTTTCTGCAGAACTTACAGGAGATACTTCAAATAGCCGGTGTGGATGCTCATTCTCACTAATAATAAGGAGAACATAAATTAAAGTAATTGAAGATCTGTTTAACTTTTAAAATTACCCCAAAAATTTAATGGGAAAGTATCAAGTATTAATAATGTGGAAAAGTACATCACATTTTTCTGGGATGGTAAATAAGTACTGACATTCGGTGATATCTAGTAAAAAAGAATATGAATTCTTATGGACCTAATAATTCAATTCTAGGATTTACCTTAGGGAAACACTCATTTGTTCAAGGAAGTATGTACAATAAATTACGGTGAAAAAAGTACCAGAATCTAAAAGTTAATTATTGAGAGACTAGCTAATTCTACACCACAGAATATCATTCATTAGTTAAAAAGAATTATTCTTTATGACCTATAATGGAAAGTTCTTTTAAAGACATTTAAATGATGAAAATGAAATTCTGTTATATATGTAGAGTAGAATAGTATTTTTTTAATATTCAAAATTAAAATGTTGGTTTGAGTCATATGAAATTGCTAATATTCAGCTATTTTCAATCTACAATCTACAAATTTCATATGGTTCAATACATATATAGAAATAATGAGAAAGTAAACTAGTTTTTTCCATGACCTAAGATTAGAGAAGTGACATGAGGGGACTTTTAATTTTAAAATATTTAAATTTTTTTTAATTTTTAAAGTATTTAAAAAATATTTTTGCAATGAGAATGTATTCATATATTGGTAAGTAAAAACTATTAAATGGATATGTGATTTTCCCCAAAATTTAATATTTTAAATCTTCGTTTACATTTATATGTATGTATTATATAAACTATATATATATATTTGCTATGTAAGTGTATATATATCTATATATATGGTAAAATATTAGGCATTC
>NW_006770589.1:19027-44751 GCF_000442215.2 Lipotes vexillifer | reverse complement strand
GTTAGCAGATGTCAGCTAAACTCAACCTGCCTCTCAGTAAATAAAATATGTTAGATAAGAGTTCCTTGAAGTCTTATTCTAAGTCCTGTAGAAAAGTCAACTCTCTCCTCAAGACATACTGTGCAAATTTATAGGGCTGACTTCCCATGCTAATCTCTAACTGAGATGTTCGTATGCTAAACCATTTTTGTTACTTCTCAACAGACTTTTTAGAAGCAAGTAATGGATTTTTCCCATTCCCTCTTTCACTCACCCAGCAACCCCAGCGTTAACGTGGAACTTTGTAGACGTTTCTGGTGATTTAGAAAGATAGAGGGGGGCTTCCCTGGTGGTGCAGTGGTTGAGAGTCCGCCTGCGGATGCAGGGGACACGGGTTCATGCCCCGGTTGGGGAAGATCCCACATGCGGTGGAGCGGCTGGGCCCGTGAGCCATGGCCGCTGAGCCTGTGCGTCCGGAGCCTGTGCTCCGCAACGGGAGAAGCCACAGCAGTGAGAGGCACGCGTAAAGCAAAAAATAAAAAAAAAAAAAGAAAGGTAGAGGGGTTTACATCACAGCATATAATTATGTTTAAAGAATATATTACACATTCCTTTTCTTAAAAGTTTCATGTTTTATTTCTGCCCACTCAGGCTGTGACTTCCCTACATATTTTTTACTCATCCTTCCAACTACCCTTTGTGGATTGTCACTAGGAGTCACAATTACCTATCTCTCTATTAGAGCATTTCATCTCTCTCCAATATCTTGTTCCAAACTCAGCTCGACATTCATTTTTGCCTAACCTAACCTTCCAGGATTCTCTGATGAACAATGTTGTCTTATCCTTTAATACTATTTACTTTCTCTAGAATACAACCCTGAGTTAAGTTGCAGTTATAATTCTTTTTCATTTTTAATTCGTATGTAGATTAAATAAAGTATAGCCTCGATCCTCACAGATCTCAGAATCTGGGAAGAAATAGATAAGTCTATAAAAAAGTTCAGTAATTATATAAATTTGGATAACTTTGAATCAAAACTAGTTAAGTAGGTTTCTTAACTGCACTTCTGAGAACATTTATTATGCATGGGGATTCTTCAACAGGTGTATCTAGTACATGTTATTTCAAACCTCTTTGAAGACAAAACTGTTACAGAGAGGGAGTTCTGTAAAACTTGAAATTGAAGACTGGTTAGCACCCAATTGCAATATAATGCAAAAAAGTATTAAACCACTAATATAAGACAACGAAAGAAAAATATCAATAATTTTTTCTTGCAGGAAAGAGGAATATTTTCAAAGAAAAGTAACATTTAAATGTGAACTTGAAATATAATTTTCTGAGCATTCCCTTGTGCCAATTAAATCTACAAATTGTTGTCAGAATAACCTTCCCAAAGCAGTTCTGATCATGTTATTTCTAAGTTCTGCACATTAGATGACATACTTAAGGTTCCTTTCATTCTTGTCCAAACTTGCTATTACACCTATTTTCCTTTACCCTCTCTCATGTAGTCTATGCTCTGTACATCCAAGACTGGTCAATCCCTCACATATTATAGGTGCGCAATAAAGTAATCTTTTCAATGAGCCTGAATGATAGCAGCTGTACAGTGATCTTGACATATTTTTTAAAGCTTTAACAAATAACTTATTTAATAAAAATAGTCATAAAATAGGCAGGGAGTTATTATTATCCATGTAACTGGTATACTCCATATGCTTAATTCCCTTAAATTTTGTCTCCCTTAAACTTTATTCAGTGGAGAATAATGCTCCCCTATCCCACAGTGAAAACTTCAGTTAGTTGCAGGGTTTTTCTGCTGATTTTTAGTTAATAGAACGCCTTTTGGTTAGAAGTTGCACGTACAGCCTCAGTTCAGTAAATAATGCCAATCCAAACCTAATCTATCATTTAATCTTATCTTTTGCAGCAGAAACCAGCCTTCAGCGAAAAGCCAACAAAGAAGAGACCATGAGTCCTCTGCCTCCAATTGTTCCTTGCTCCTCTTTACACCAATCAGGATCTAAAATGGTTGGGAAGAGGAAAGGTAGGTGTTTGTGTTGGGGGGACAGGTAGTGGGACACTTCTCACTTCACACTGAGGGCTTTCTATCCTCTGGGGTTGGCAAATACTAAAATGAATTCTCTTTGGTGGAGCTTTATGGGGATCTTAATGTGAACCCAGCAGGCAGAATCCTGCTCTCCCTAGTGGATGCGTGTCCTGTTCCTTGCCTGGTTATTGGGACTCTTGTCTCATCCCTGGGTATCCTTTTGTACCCATCCAGTCTCTTTCTGCTGATATTTCTGCTCTCTTCCCCACAGCCCCATTGAACAGGACCCCCAATGATCCCTCCATCTTACATGGCCCACTACTGGATATAGGAAATACTTGTGAATCCTTTGCCCAATAAAACTGAATAAACTCTGGGCATGCAGCTCTCCCCTGAATCTAGGCTTCCCCACACAAACAGTTTGCCAGCCTTTTAACTGCTCTCAAGATTTCCTGGACAAGAGATGGATTCTGTTCAGAGTTCTCTCTGTCTCACTCACAAGTCCTCTTTTTTCCACCTTCTGGACTTTGTTGTATTTTCTAGTAGGTAAAAAGAGCAGTAGTCAGGTTCTTGGCTATTTCCTATGAAAAGTTTCATATGCAGATTTATCTCACACATTGATATATGATAACTTATTGGGACCTCAGTGGAAACTGAAGAAGGAAGGGTAATATTCTGATATCCCGTTATACTCATTTTTACAAGAGAAAAAAATAAAAGAGAAGTTAGTTTTCTAGACCTTACCAAGCATGTCTCAGGTTTTTGGCACTGCGTAGGCCCTGATAATGATGAAGGTCAGATCACCTGACAGTCAGATGGGTACAGAAGCTTAGAGAACTTTTATTTTGGTTTAAAGAAGTAAATGAAGGTGGCATTTCTTTACTCAAGTGTTTTGGTATCAGCTTTATACTGGCTCCACAAAGAGAAATCAAGGTCTCCTGCCTCCTTCCAGTGATTTTCCTGCCGTGGCATGTTTAAACACCTAAGAAAAAAGGCATATACATCCTGTATGGTATTTTGTAGAAATGGATACAGTTTGTGTTATTTTTAGTCTATGGTGGAACCATTTTACCTCTTTGTAATTAAATCAGAAACCATGATGAGAATTCACTAAGCAAAACTATTTGAAAGTTTTACTTATATTTTTAAATCAATTAAGCATTCCCCAAAGTGATAATCATGACCTAAACTAATAGAAAAATAACTTAGTGCTATGTGTGTTTGTTTGTTTGCTAAGGAGCAACATTACAAAACCTCCACACTGGTTATGAACAAGATATGTTAAAGCAGAAATTAATTTATAAAGAAAATACAGTCATTTTCTTATTTATGTTTACTTAAAGGTACCTATTAAAAGGATATTGATGTTAATTATGAATGGAAAATATTGATGATTATATCGATAATTATATAATAGAACTTGATTCATAGCCTGTACATTGTCACCGTTTGCGTCCACTACTCACCAAATATAGGATTTTGTTTATAAACTTCTTCGTGAAAGTATACTGTCTGTCCCCAAAGGGAAATCAGGTGAAAATAAGAGCTCTCTTTCCAAAGTGCCATTTATTTAAAGAAACAATCTAATTTCTCACATATCTCTCCAAAGAAAAAAAACAAACAGCTAAAATGGCATAAGATTTGTCAGAGTCCAGAACATCAATAATTTGTGCCTTGGCCAATAATTTAGGATTTACTTGCCTTTTCTGTGTAGTTCAGCTTAGGAGAGAGTATTGTTTCAAACCTCTCGTTGCACAGAAGTTTCAATTTAAAAATTTAATGGTCTTTACTTTTCCTAACAGATGCTATTATAACTAAATAATTTCAAAGCATACAATTTAATATTTAAGGAAATAATTGTCTCTGTTTCATAACAAATGATACCTACAATACCCATATCAGATTTAAGAGGGTTTCCAGGATTATCAAAGCTTCTCAAAACTACCAGTCTCTACTCTTTACTAATGAATTTCTCTACCCAGTCTTACAGCTTCTTTCCACATACCAAAATAATTCTATGATCTTGAGCAAAGGATGCCATTTTATTACTGACATTTTAATTAATGACTTTAACGATGTCATTTTATTAATGACATTGCCTGTTATCTCAGACTTTCTATTACTTCTATCCTTACTGATCAAGGAAACATTGAATATGTGATCTAATAAAGTCTTTGAGCCAATCAGACATATGGCAAAATGGAATGTGCTCTGATGAGAACTAGAAATAGAATAGAAACTACCATGGGATTTATCTTTGTAAAATCCTACCAGTTATACGAAGTGCTGCAAGTGCTAGTAGAAAAGGAATAGAGAATCTATAAAACACCCACATATTAAGGTCCTCTGCTTTATGACAAAAGCAACTCTGCAATGAAGAAGGAAAGCACGGTTTTATAAAAAATGTGCTTTAGCAATTGGATATTTATATAGAGAAAAAGTACCTTGACATTTACCTAATGTCACACACAAAAATCAATTCCAGGGTCCAATATAATAGCCACTAGTCATCAGTTGTTGAAAAACAAATTAAAAAGTCAATTCTTTAGTCACACTAGTCACATTTAAGTACTCAGTCAGTACATGTGTGTAGATATACTCCATTGGGACAGAGCAGGTTAGAACATTTTAATCATCTCAGAAAGACCCTGCAGTAGGCAACAATGTGTTTACTAGGACACAAAAAGTGCTAACAATAAAGGAAAAATTTGGGCTTCCCTGGTGGCGCAGTGGTTGAGAGTCCGCCTGCCGATGCAGGGGACACGGGTTCGTGCCCCGGCCCAGGAGGATCCCACATGCCACGGAGCGGCTGGGCCCGTGAGCCATGGCCGCTGAGCCTGCGCGTCCGGAGCCTGTTACTCTACAACGGGAGAGGCCACAGCAGTGAGAGGCCCGCGTACCGCAAACAATAAATAAATAAATAAAGGAAAAATTTATAGACATATTACAAGTGAAAATTAGAAACTTCTGTTCATATATTTTACCTTCATGAAATTATAAAAATGAAAAGAATTTTAGTGCTGTGAAACTATAAAGCCACCATTATATAATTGGACATCATTAATTTAATGTGGTAAGTGATGTATTTTACATAAATTAGTTTGCTATTGTCCCATTTAATAGTAGAGAGCTAGATTCAGGCCCAGTTCTATTTTCAATATGTCTGAGAATTTTACTAATACTAGTACAGACAATGTGTGTTACATTATCATGTTATTCAATAAATTAATAAACTTAAATTTGTTTATTAGTTTAAGATAATCATTATTCAGGCCCAGATTGGTTCCTCCCCAAGTTTATGCCATCTTATTAAATAGCATTACCATTCATTTCATCTAGTTGCTAAGTTAAAAATCTAGTAGTCATCCATGATTTTTCTTTCTCTCACACACACACTTAATCCATTTCTGAATGTCCTTAAGGATCCACCCACATTCACTACCAGGTTTATCTATCAATAGAAAAACTTTTGAAGTAATAATCCAGATTTAAGATTTCAGCAGAATTTGTTTTTCCCTCAGGCACTCTTGATAGGCCTATAATGAAAAGCAAGAGAAGATGGTCAGAAGCCAAAATTTCAAACATTTCAAAATTCAGTTTGTGCCATATTGTTCTTAACATGCTAAATCTTCTACCACTTGACAGTGAATTTATTATATGTTTAAAGAGGTTGTGCAGATGCCTGCTCTGCTTGGTTTTCAGCAGTACCGAGAGGCTGAGATGAATAAAACTCACCTCACGGGAGAGCACATCAGAGAAAGGACTTGAGGCAGTATGTGCGCAGAAGCTCTTTACTCTGGATGAAAGAGATGAAAGAGAACCACTCTCTGATGGAAGCCCAGAAAGAGGGACTGGGTACACCTCCATGTGAAGGAGTGTGGCATGACTTTCTGAGGCTGTGACAATACCAGATTATCTCAGAATATTTCAACATCAGATTATCTCAAAATTCTTTTCATTTTCATATCTCAGGATATCACTGCTGCTAGTTTTGTGCTGGTTTTGATCATCACTAAAGACCTGATGTCACTGGTCTCAGGACAAAATTCTTTGAGTCTTTGGTTTTTGCCATTGTTTCTTTCAAATAGTAGCTTTCAGCAATTTTCTTCATCTAATTGTTTAATATCAATAATAATATTAGACAATATCTATTGCTTACTGTATGCCAGGCTCTATTTAAAGTGCTTCACTTTCACTGAACACCCCCTTCTCCCAACAACTCTAGGAAGTAGGTACAGTCGGCCCTTCCTGTCCATGGGTTCCACATCCTCTGATTCAACCAACCTCAAGCTTAAAATATTCTTTAAAAATTTTGCAGAAATTTCCAAAAAGCAAAACTTAATTTGCTGCCCACCAGCAACTATTTACATTGCATTTACTACTATTTACATAGTGTTACACTGTATTTTATATTATAAGTAATCCAGAGATGATTTAAAGTATCTGGAAGGATGGGTGTTGGTTATATGCAAACACTATGCCATTTTATGTAAAGAACTTGATTTTGGTATCTCTGAGGGTGTCTTGGAGCCAATCCCCCATGGATACCAAGGGACGACACTACTATAATTGTCCCATTTTAAAGATATTGAAACTGAAGAATAGAGGGAGTTAAGTAATATACCCAGAATTACACAGTCAGTGAATGACAGAGCTTGGGTTAGAACCCAGGCGTCTAACTTCAGAATCCGAGTTCTTAATCATTTACAGGGATTTAAATGTAAATGAGAGGTCAAGCAGGCAAGAATAAGCGTGTGGATTGGACTGGCTAAGTCTAAAGTAGGGAGTTGTGGAAATCTCTGGCAAATTGGAAGGGTTTGGCCAACTCACTAACAAGTCATACTAGTTATTGGAATTTATTAAAGTGAAAACAGTCTCAAGGGCTTACACTTTATCTAAGCTGCTTAGTTTCAGATAGGAACAGAAACTTTTCTTTTCCAAGTTTCCTAAAAAATTTAGTCCCTCATCTTACTTCTACCCTAATGAAATGCTAAACTCTGAAGACTCAGATATAAGGTTTCTGTTAGCTCTGAAGATCCTGGGTTTAGTCTGAACTATACTGTAGGCTCCTTTGAATGTGCTAAGGTCTCTCTTTTAAGCTTTTGGAATTTTCTTTTTTTCTTTGATATTCTTAAATTTCACTGTAATGTGTCCAGGCATAGTTTGCTTTTTTTTTTTCCTTATCTTCCCTCTTTGCCATGCTATGAACTTTCAATCATATATATATATATATATATATACATATACCCCACATCTTCTTTATCCATTCATCTGTTGATGGACATTTAGGTCACTTCCATGTCTTGGCTATTTGTAAGTAGTGCTGCTGTGAACATTAAGGTGCATGTATATTTTCGGATTATGGTTTTCTCTGGCTATATGTCCAGAAGTGAGATTGCAGGATCATATGGAAATTCTATTTTTAGTTTTTTAAGAAACTTCCATACTGTTCTCCATAGTAGTTGTACCAATTTACCTTCCCACCAACAATGTAGGAGGGTTCCTTTTTCTCCACACCCTCTCCAGCATTTATTATTTGTAGACTTTTTAATGATGGCCATTCTGACTGGTGTGTGGTGATACCTCTTGTAGTTTTGATTTGCATTTCTCTAATAATTAGCGATATTGCTGAGAAATGTTACTTGATTATTTCCTCCTCTCAATTTTTTATTCGTCTTACTTTCCAAGAATATTATTTAGGATGTTTCATTTATGTTTCTCTCCAACATATCACTAAATTCTTCTTTAAGTTTTCTAGGTATTTATCCTTTTCTGATTTTTTTCTGGAATGTTTCTTAAACTAAACTTCCAATTTGGGACTTCATGGATTATTTATCTACATAACCTATTACATTCTTTATTTAATTTACTACACGTTTCTGCTTGGTTCTTCTTATGGTTTCGTATCCTTCTTGCATATTTTAAATAACTATCTTTTCTAGTTATTATGCTAAATTATATTATTTGGTTATTTATTCTACTTTCTCTGCTTCCACTGGAATATGAATTCCAGTTTATTTGTAGTTTTGAAATAGTTGTGCTCTTTGTCTTTCTCTGTCTCTCTCCCTCTCTTTGTGCCTGTGAGGTCGTATTCCCTTGAGGTTATTGGATAATCTATCTGGAAATGCATTCGGGGGAAGGGAACTGGATCCTGTAGTCGTTTTGGGTTCAGCATTTTGGTAGAAACTGGAACTGAAGTCTCTCTTCTACTCTTTCTATTCTATTTCCCAGATATGATAGAGAACATGTGCTCTGACTACAAAGCAATAAATTTAGAAGTTGATAATAAAAATATAAATAAAATTAACTTGTACTTGGAAATTTTTTAAAATTGCCAAATAACTAATGTTAGAAAGAAACCAAAACTAAATTTAAAAGAATTAGAAGTGTGTGATAATAAAACACACCTCAAAATGTGTAGGGCTGTATAAGCCATGCCTTAAGGGAACATTATTGTTTTGTATATATATTAGAAAGTCAGAAAGTCTGTAAATTAATGAGCTAAGTGTCCAACTTATGAATTTAGGATATGAGTAACAAAATATACCTAAATGTAGTATAAAGAAAATAAAACAACAGCATAAATTATAACATAAAAAAAAGCAAAGATACAATTGAGTATCAAAAATGTATTGATAATGAAGTAGGGGTGAAGTAAGCAAGATGGCAGAATAAGAAGCTCCAGACCCTACTCCCTCCCTCAGAGAAACAAATTTAACAATACATGAACCAATTCCTCAACAAATATAGAATATCAGTTTTGAAAATTTATTTAAAATGGACAAATACTTTGAGAACTGTAACTTATCAAATCAGAATTAAGAAGCAATTAATAGTCCTGGAACTACTAAAGAATTGAAGTAATAATCACACACAAATATTCCCAAAATAAAACCTCAGGCACAGATAGTCTCATTGTCCATTTTATTAAATTCTCAAAGAGTGGGTAATTCCTGTTAGGTAAACTGGAAGTCTTAGGATAAAAGTGACTGTTCTATAACCATGTTAATAAGTAAATACCAGAGGTGGCTTTAACCATATTGAGTTGGTCAGTGACAACTCACTTCAGTCAACCTGTATCTGAAAGCCAACACTAAGTGACAGTCTTACACTTTTGAATGTTAGTCAATTGGCAACAGACCCACTACAAATCATGCATCTAAAACTGACGTTGACCTATCCCTACCTGTGTGATCAACAACAAAAAACACACTTAGGTAACTAATAGAAAACACACTGCAAAGATTGATAGTAACCTACTTCTGTAACCAATATAAACCATGCTCTAAGAATGACTACAGCCCACTTCTGCCCCATGCCCAATACAACACAAAACAAACTCTTTGCCAAAATTCTGTATTTCAGAGCAGCAGTTTACTTCTCTGGTTTTGAAATAGTTGAAATGGTATGACTCCCATAGTTCTGTGGATGCTTAAACAAATAAGCATGTGTTAACCAGAAACCCTGTGCCCAAATTCCATTTGTTCTTCGAATTTGCTGCCAGGTGAGCCTTATTAAAAATGAGCCCTCAATCTGTAGCATTTTTGTTGCTAACTTTTTCTTTTACACTACCGTTTATAACCAGTAGGTCTTTATATAACATAAGGCAATCAGGCCTAAAATCATGGTATATGACAATTAGGCCTTTTAGTTTGGAGGAGCATCATATGGTAAAGAAAACTAGCGTGAGGCCTTTGTATAAAAGTCATTCAATTTTTTGTTGCAATATTTGATAAATTTTTTTCAGTTAATCTACTTATTATTTTCTTTCCCTTTTGTCTGACTATTTGCACAAAATCTGATCTCATGTGTTTTTGTTTTGCCCTGGATTGTTTTGTGTTAAACATACAAGAGAACGCTTCATGGGGAAGCTAGGAAAAGAACACTAGCAGATCAACAATCTTCACAGGCTGTAATGACTAAAGCCTTTAAGCAAGGACTCTTCATACAGTAGAAAAACAAGTCCTTGAAGGTATTCGGGGTTGGCCCCACATTCGGAGAAGAGACAGTGAGGACAATCAAGTAGTAAAATGCATGGGGTTAAGCTAATACTAGAGTTTCAAATTGTCACCTGACAGACTCTTCCATGAGGTGACCTGTCATATTTGGTACACATTGACCTTCTTAGTAAACAAACACTAAGAAGAAATCTTTTCTAGGATAGCAAAGAATATGACCAATTAATACCTCATATGTAATTTTATTTCCTTCATCAGGCCTGGAAAATCCTCCAGGGAGCCTTCCAGTTCCTTTTTATAGTATTTTAATTGTCCCTGTCTTCTCATAGTCATCTAATGTTAACTATAGTTATAATTATTGTCCAGAGTATTAAATGATTTTCCATAATCCTTGTCCCAGTAGATGATATAACAAATGACTCAAAGCCAAAAAACTAGGGTAAAATCATGCTGACTGAAGCTCAACGAAAAATCAGAATTCTGCAAACAAAACCACATTTTCAAGGGGAAGCAACAAAAATGGTGGAAAGCTGGATGGTCCCTAAAGGTCTCATAAGCAGCTTTGGTTGGTGGAGAATGAAATGGGAATTTTATAAGCTCCCACACTTCTAAGAAATTGTTGATATTCCATTACCATGGGTGGTATGACACAAAATATATGTTAGTATTTGCCTTGTGGTATGCATATAGCTTCAAAACCTTTGGAATTTCCTGACTGATCACACTGTATTTTGTTACTCATAATAAGCCTGTTTTGACAATGAGGTTGTGCTAACAAGGTGACTCATGGTGGGCCCACAGAAAGTTTCAACAGAAGGACCTGCCAAACACATAAGAGGGTTGGAACTTTCAGTCCCATCTCCCAAACTCTGAGGACAAAAGGGGAACTGGAGACTGAATTTAATCATGTAGTTAATAATTTAATCAATATATAGCTATTTAATGAGGCCTCAGTAAAAACTCTTGAACAAGGTGATTCAGAGAGCATCCAGGTTGATGAGCACGTTGATGTTTTGGGAGGGTGTGTGCCTGGATTCCAGGAGGATAGAGAACATGAAAGTCCTTCACCTCCCCTCTCCCTGTACAATCTTGTCCTATGTTTCTCTCCCATTGAGCTAATCTTGAGTTTTATCCTTTATAATAAAACTGTAATCTTAAGTATAGCACTTCCTTGAGTTTTGTGAATTTTTCTCGAAGGGGCAAGTGTTGTGACAACTCCTAAATTTGTAGCAAGTCATACAGGAGTGCCAAAGGACATAGGACTTTGAACTGTGTCTGAAGTGGGGGCAGTTTTGTGGGACTGAGCTCCCTAACCTGTGTGGTCTGTGCTAACTCTGGGTAGTTAGTGCCAGAATTGAACCAAATTGTAGGGCACCCAGTTGAGGGCAAAGAATTAGTATAAGATGTGATCTTAAACCTGTTTAGTTAATCAGTCACAGCCTCTGCAAACACACCTTTGAAAGCCAGCCAATCAGTGACAGCCTCACATTATGAGAGTTAGCCAATTTTCAGTGGATTCACTCCAAGCTATGTCCCACTCCCACCTCTGTAACCAACACTAACCACGCTCTGTAACACTGACATCAACCCACTCCTGTCCCCATATCCATTATAACCCAAAGCAAATCTTCCCCCGCAAACCATAGGTCATCAGCCATTTGTTCTGTCCAGTGTGACTGTGCCTGACCACTATGGCTCTCTGTTTGTTAAATAAGGCATAAATACAGCTTTTCACCAAGAGATATTGAATGATGGTCTGATGTTTTGACACTTATGTAAACTCTTTCACGGATTGTGAAAGAAGAAATACTCCTCAGCTTATTCTAAGCGGTCAGTATAATTTTTAAAACAGTCAGAAAATTATAATACAAGAAAAGAGCATTACATACCTATTTACCTAATAACTATAGATGCAAAATTCTTAAAATATTTTAGCAGTTCCAGTATAGCAGTGTAGTAAAAAAATACATTATGGGTAAGTTCAGTTTGCCCAGGTATGTAAAGATAGCTCCATATATACATTAACAGATTACATCATATCAATAAATACAGAAAAACATTTTACGATAATGTAAAAACATGCCTAAAATTTAAATCTTTGTAAACTGGGAATAGGAGGCAACTTATTCAAGTTGATAAAAATAATTTATAAAAAACCTACATCAATTATGATCCAAAATGGGGAAATTTTAGAAGCATTTAGTTTAAAATTAGGACAAACTGGGCTTCCCTGGTGGCGCAGTGCTTGAGAGTCCGCCTGCCGATGCAGGAGACGCGGGTTCGTGCCCCGTTTCGGGAGGATCCCACATGCCGCGGAGCGGCTGGGCCCGTGAGCCATGGCCACTGAGCCTGCGCGTCCGGAGCCTGTGCTCCGCAAATGGGAGAGGCCACAACAGTGAGAGGCCCGCATAACGCAAGAAAAAAAAAAAAAAAAATTAGGACAAACTTCACTTTTATTCAATGTGCATTTGAGCTCAAAATGCAAAAGATGATAGAAGAGCATTACTATCTAAGGAATGGAATGGAGAAAGTCATAAATGGCAGATGATATATTTTTTTACATAGAAAACCCAAAGAAACTATACATAAATCATTAGAGAAAACAGGAAAATTTAGAAAGACAGATGGATATAAGATTAATATATAAAAATCGATTATATCTGCATATACTAGTTATCAGCTGAGAGATCATTAAACTTTTGTGATTGATCACTATGTGACTTCTAGAATATAGGTTAAAATGAGTGGCAATGAAATTTTTTTAAAAAGACTTCCAGTTCAATACACTTATTTGTTTAAATTAGGTTTTTAAAATCACTTATTGCTTATAAAATTTAAATCTAGGAATTGGAATGATTCTACCAATAGGTAATATTCATCAATAGGTAAATAAATAATTGAAAGAAAAAGTATTTCATCTCATTTAGAAATGCATTTTAATAATCATTGATGTTTACTATGATATATCAAATACCGTAATATATTATTTTTTGTTTGATTTTATGTCATAATATTTATAATAATAAGTCTAATGATAACTCCAATCACTTGAGTAAACCCAAACGCCATTCACTCTTTTCTTTGCCCAGAGAGACCACCACTCTTTGTGCTCCAATTACCTCATCTGGGGCTTGGAAAGTGCCCCAGGCAGAAAGCTAAGGTGAACTTGGGGGCACTTCATATGTTTCCTTTCTTTCAAGGATCACAGCCCTGAGCTATCTGGAGTCCAGTTCTTAAAAACAGTTGCTTCATATAATTTGTCCAGATTTATAGTTATTTGTTCAAAGGTAAACTGATACCTGTTAACTCCCTTATGGCTGAAAGCAGAAATTCACAGTAATGTTTTTATGTGTCACTCTTTATAGTACTCTAAAAATTACATCCTTTTCAGATATTTAATTTATGATGAAAAATTTTAGATGCAAACCTAAAAATGTGCAAGGGTTTGAGTTGCAGAGACTAAGGTGGGGAATTGTGAGATCTATTTGTATATTTTTACTTGTGATACAGATAAAATCAGTAGGCTCTGGGATATGACATCCTGAAAATTAGAAGAGAAGTCCTATGCTAGAAATTAAGATTTTGGAGAGGTTGGCTCCATTCTGGAGTCTCAAAGTAGTTGAAATCACCTAATTAGAGGCAGTTTATTATGGAAAAAGAAAAGTACGGAGAAGTGAGTCCTGAGGTACTCCAATGTTTAACTGTTATTCAAGGAGGTACCAGAGAAAAAGACAAGGAATAAGGAGAAAGAAAGGTAGAAGAAAAAATTATGAAAATGCAGCTTATAAAAGCCAGAAAAATTTATTTAAGAAAGATGAGTGATCCACTATCTTAAAAGTGTAATGAGATCAAGAAAGACAGACTGAAAGGAGGCCACTGAATCTAAAGTGTACAACAGTCCTGAGTGTATTTAAATTGAGATACTAAGTTTTCAGAAGGGAGTGTGGAGATTCAGAAAGGATAGCACCACACGCAAAATTACTTAATGGCACAACAGGATGTGGTCCAAAGCACACATGGCAAGATTGGCCTTAGATGGAGTTTTGGCAGCATTGCTTCTAGAGGGATTAAAAAGAGCTTTCCTTAACCCTCTCTGATCTACTTAGGTGACTAGATATAATCAAGCACATTCTTAGCATCAAGTATATATTTTTTAACAAAGGGGGAACTAACCTATTTTTTGAGTCAAAAAAAATGCAGCATCACTACACATGCCTCCTATTTTCCACCCTGGTTTCAGTGCAGGGTGTGTTAGCAGGCCAGGATTCTTTCCCTGGTTGTCTTGACTTTATCTGTTTTTGTTTTTGTTTGCCAAGCTTCTGTTCAGAGAAATTCATGAGGGTCGGGTTGGATTGGAGGGCATTGTTCCAACAAGAAGAAAGCGCCAACTACAGCAGTCTCATCCGACTATGGTTCTTTTGTAAAATTTTTATCCTCCTTTTATCCTGCCAGCTCCTGCATTTGAGAGTAAGTTAAGCTTTCCACTAGCTCCATCTCTCCCAAGTGTTGTAATAGAAGTGGAAGCTCACTTCTCAGTGACTCATTTCCAACTCAAGGAAGCAGGGAAAATAGTCATTATCGGATCAACAGGTTTATCTTGCTTGATTTGAGGAGACAAAATTTAATAAATAGAAATAAAACCATTAAGCTAGATATGTTTAGGATTCATTTATTAATTTCAATGTATTTTAAATCAAATATGGGGCTTTTATGTTCTTATGAAGGAGAAATATTCATAAATGATATTTTGTGTCAAAAGAGCATGGATTTATGCATTTGGTGATGGAAACTTTAGGTGGATCCCATTTTATTGCTACTGTCTTCCTTATGAAGTAGGAAGAAAGATAATTTGCTAAGAACTAAGAAAGCTGAGGCATAATGCTGAAGTCAAAGGGGATGGAATGAGTTTAAAAGGTACTCCCCCAAATTAAGAGAGACATAACTAGTGAGGAACTACTTGACATTGTTCATTAAGTTGTACTGATACCAATCTTCTGTCTGTTTTATTCCTCCCCCTCCATCCCCAAGGTGCTCAGCAGGCTGCAATTAGGAAGAGAGAAAGCAGATACTTGGAATCATAAAAACTAGGTTTTTTTCAGGTGCAGTTAATGAAAGAATATAATGGCAATATGGTTCAAGGTATTGACTAGAGATTAATAAAGACAAGAGAGGACTTCTGCACTTGAGGCAAGTAGAGTGCCCCCAAAAGAGAATAAGATGGCAGGCAGGCAAGATTAGCAGCAAAATGGAAGTATAGCCAAGATATTGTATGCAGAGTGGATGTCAAAAACTGTGAAATGTTCGAGATCTAACCCTGTGTGCCATGCTTTTATGAATGTACATGGAAGACACAGACTCTTGGTTTGGAGAAAAATGATGATTGATTACTCGCAGGAATAAAATTAGCCAGAATACATATATTCAATTTTGTACCAGTTCTCCAGGCCCCAATTTCCACAAGGCAACACAAAGGGCCAGATGATACCTATAAATGCAGTGGTTTGATTACAGGAGAGGAAAGTTGAATTTAAGGAATCCAAATGTTTTATAATGGTCAGTGAGCATGGCTGCCCTTTGTTCTGGAAGAAGATACTGTATTTATTACACTGGATGGTACACACAACTGTCCTTTACTCTGGAGGGAGACACTATCTTTCAAGATGGTAAGCAAACATGCTCCTTGTTCTGGAGGGAGACTGTTTCTCTCTTTGGAGCATTTTCTATATACCCATTCTTTTAAAGATAATTCAGAACAAAGGGCAATCAGTACCTCACTTTCAAGATGTGCAGAAATGTGAGACAACCATGGAGACGTGTCTTCTGACAGTGGGCATCTGATTTATGGATTTTGTGAGAAAAACAATTTCAGGTGATGACAATTTCTTGACTATGGTTTTGGGAACTCATGGCTGAGAAGTAAATGAATCAGGAGTTGGATATGTTACTTATTTGAATATTGAAATTTCCTAGGATGATGGCAAAGGTTTGAGTTGAAAGGAAAGTAGTAAAGTCTTCAATGATAAGTATAAGACATAATGTATAATAATATATTATACAGCAGAAACTAACACAACAATGTAAAGCAATTATACTCCAATAAAATATTAATAAAATAATAATATACATAACATATGCATAAGTATAGGACATATAGGACATAAACAACAGGGGTTAGAAAAGTAAAGTCTTACAGCTAGATGGTATAGCCTCAAACAGGGATTTAAGACAGTGAGTATAAGCAACTGCATGAAGAAAATGGTTTTTACACTAAGCAAGTTGAAAGATGAAGGCAAAAAAACAAAATCGTTTTGAAATATCTCCATTGTCCTAATTCTCAAGCTTCAGTGGATGTTTCTAATAAAATCCATGGAAGATCATCATTTAGGAAACTGATAACCAGTTAGCACATCATCCTGTGTCTAAAGACTGAAACAGATTCAGCTGAAATGCCTGTGCAACAATGAGTAGAAGACATTGCAAACCTACCCAACTCTAAAGTACTTCTGGAAGTATTCCGTGTTGTAATCATTCTCGGTGTACTGCTTAAAAGAAGAATAATTCATTCATTTATTCCCTCATGGAAACAATATAGATCTAAGTAAAGGACCAATATATTTCATTTGTTAAGAACCCAGGCTTTAGAGTTAGGCAGAACTCACTTTTTATCCCATGTCTGCCACTTAATTCTTGTTTAACCTAGAGGAAATCAATTAAAGTTTCTACATTTGGTTTCTTTATCTATAAAATGAGATGATGAGAGGAGAATGATGATGGTGATGATGATGATGATGATGATAATTGTGATCAGATGGTTTTAGAATTAAATGAGACAAACTATAAATGTCTTGATAACTAGAAAATCCATGAATAGTAATTATTATCACTGTTACCATTTTATTACTATGCTGATGTAGAGTTCATCTTGTCAACAGACAGATATACCTTCACCGCTCAAATCAGAAGATTTGGTATTTGTCTCTAAGTAATCTTAAATCATACCTGAAATTATAGTGATTCCTCCTAACTTGGAATACTGCATTAGCATTTCCATCTCAATTTAAATCAGTTTAGATCAACTAAGCAGGTTAAATGAGTTTTAAGACCTATTCCTGTTCTGGGTTCTTGGAATAAATACATGAAGAAGTTAACTATCCCTACTCATAAAGAATCCAAAGTTTATCACATGCTATGACGCAGATGTTACCTCTTAGGACACCTTTAGCTGATTCAGAGTAACCACCTGAAGAGGACTCCAAGACCACAGGAAAAAAAAAAAAATCACCGTGTTTGTTTTGAGAGTTTGCCAAAGATTAGAGGAAGGTTGAATGCATCCTAAGCCAGATAAGAGCAGAATGACATAACATTTAACTTTACCTGCTGAGAATGGGTGCTTTACTGAGAATTTGACATTTGAGTTGAACCTGGAAAAAAAAATTGAGTAGGATTAGAGAAAAAAAGTCAGAAAAGCATTTCAAGCAGAGAGACAATAATAAACAAAGACATGCGTGAGATAGAAAGGATGTCAAATGCCTGGGAAATAGTGTCTTGAAAACATGGAGAGTACTTGTAGCAGTAAGATGGGAATGCACCGTAAATGGACTTGAATGACATGCCAAGGATTTGGACTTTGTCATGAGGTAATGAGAGGTACCAATGAAATTTAAACAATAAACACGTGAACAGATGGGCATTTAAGATTACTGGCGACAGAGTATGCAATATATTTAGAGGAGTAGATGCTGAAGATGAAATTAGATACGAAAATATTCAGGTAAGAGATGGGTAAGATCAATAAGTAGAACAGGTGATGAGTTCAGCCTTGAAACAGATTATCACTGTTGTGAACAATTAGATATGGAACTATAAAAGTAAAGGTAGAGGGCTTCCCTGGTGGCACAGTGGTTGAGAGTCCACCTGCCGTTGCAGGGGACACGGGTTCGTGCCCCGGTCCAGGAAGGTCCCACATGCCGCGGAGCGGCTGGGCCCGTGAGCCATGGCCGCTGAGCCTGCGCGTCCGGAGCCTGCGCTCTGCAACGGGAGAGGCCACAGCAGTGAGAGGCCCGTGTACCGCAAAAAAAAAAAAAATGGTAAAGGTATATAATACACTTTTCACATGTTCAACGAAGCAAAATAGCATTAATAAATTTGGTTTTGGACATGCTGAATTTTCAACCTTCTGCTGCAACTTTATGGAGAGTCAATCATGTTCTAGGTCAGTGTCGGCAAATTTTGTTAAAGAACCCTATAGTAAATGTTTTAGGTGTGGCATGCCACGTGTTCTCTGTCACAACTACTCAGCTCTGCCATTGCAGTGAGAAAGCAGCATAACAATGAGTGAGCCTGGCTGTACTCCAGTAAAACTTATTTTGCAAAACAGGTGGTCAGCCCGGGAACCTGTAGTTGAAGTGGTGCTTGAAGATGTGAATCAGGTTAAGTTCAACCAGAAAAAAATAAATTTAAAGAGGGAATCGAGTTTTTTTGTGGAAGGTTGGGAAAGAGGAAATCATCAAAACACTGGAAGAGAGTTGTCAGACATGTAGGGAATTAATCAGCAAAGATCTGGGTCATGGAAAAGGAAAGATAGCATTTCCAGGAGAAAGGAGTGGTCACTGGCGCTCCATGTTTTAACTGTGCCAAAGTAACTTCATCAGGGAGTGAATGATTCCGTCAGGCGAGTGGAACTTATATTTTCTAGGATAATCCAAAATAGAAAAAATATTTAAAGTAGTACTTTTAGTTGTGCTCAGTGAGTGGATTACAAGAGTGATCTTCCTCCAGTGTTGACCACATAAGATCAAAATTAGGAGGATGAAGAGTGGGGGTAGTGTGCAGATGTTTAGTATGACAGGATGCTGCCATGGTGACTATTATAGAGTGACCAGATACTGATATGATGAGGTCCAATTGGCTGGTGCCTATTTTGTGATTCTGTTTCACATCAGATCACAGACCTGCAAAAAGAAAATTTGCAATACAAACAGCGCTATTAATTATCTGGTGTAAACTCTCATAAAATTATTTAAGAACTGTATCATATTTTTTCTGAAGCATTCCCAAAATGATATTGCTTTTTTTCCTGAAACTACATTCCCCTCACTTCTTATTTTTCCTGGTGGAATAGGACTCAGAGAATTTGTTAGTAGTAGTAAAAGAATGAAAAAATGCTAGAAACAATATACTGTAAAAATACTTGCGAGTGTTAAACCGAGCTGGACAAAGAAAAGAGAATATATAAATCAATAATCAAGAGCTAGTTAAAATTACATATATTTCCTTCCTGAAGAATGTATGGCTTCTGTTCAAGATTTCAAGATTTGTATTGTGTACCTAAAGGAAGCCTTAATCCTACATCCTATTTGTGGTCATGCTTTCATGGGAACTAAAGGCAACACATAATAAGCAAATAACAATTCTGATTGCTTCATATTCCAAACCTTATAAAAAAGAATATTATTTACTAAGGTTTACTTAGCCACAACTCCCATTGGCTTTAGTGGGAGTTTTGCCATGGCTAAAGACCACAAATAAGGTCCATGTTTCTGGTAATAAAAAGACTGCCCTGTTACTGTGAAGAAACTGTTAAACCACAGAGTGAAAGAAAACAGTTTCATGTCACTGGAGAAGTCTCCAAGTTGACTTCCATTAAATTGTAACCTTATAGTAGGATGTGGATGATTAGAAAGTACTTAGGATAAAGGACAAAGGTTTCTTTCCCAAAAGAGAAATTGTGTTCAAGTGAATGGAGACTGTAGATGGGACGCCTAGGGATACTGGCTCCTTTCCCATTCTGACACTTACTTGACTTGTCTTCTTTGGCAAGTTATATGCAGGTCCTCCCTCTTGCCTGGTCCCATGTGCCAAATCTGGGCCCTGGTCATCTCACAGCTGGACTACCCTTACCTTTCCTCCTAACAATCCCTGCTTCCTGCATTTCTACGCTCCAATCAGTCAAATACTCTCCTACTCATGTTATCTTCATTCCTTGTCATTCAGTTCAGGTTGCTCTTCTCTTTAAAAATCCCTCAGCAATTTCCCATCCTTATTTTTTTTCATCTTTGCCTTTCAGTTCCTCAGTGACCAAAACCTGTCATCTGTTCATCCTTACCAAACTTGTCTATTCAAGTGGGAATGCTGAGAAATTCAACAGAGAATATGCATTGAGAAAAATCAGCCCTTCTGCAATTGAAAAGTAAGTGTCAGTCAAGTTGGGATTCTGTCATGTGGGAAAATAAGTCTCCCAAAGCAATTTGTTATATTTGTTCATTCTTTTTATCTTCATGTCAAAGAAGAGTTTTAGCTAGGTCTGATTACCCAAAGCCTTTCTTTGTTTTTCCACATAATTAAAACCATAGAGTTTTTTTTAGCTGGAATGGACTTTTTTTATTATCTAGTCTGTGGTTTGAAAACTGTTACTGTTTTCACAGCAAAATTATTTGTTAAAGACACATCTTATACAAAAAAATAATTTAAAGGAAGTTGTTACATTGAACCTGTGTAAGAGTCCCTGAGTACTACTCACCCTATTCCTATACAGGTCCTGAGAGGTGGCTTGGGGCCGTAAGGACTTCACCAGTATATTCTAGCTTCTTCAATTTACAACTGAGAAAACTGAAGCTCAGAGAGTAAATTTTTTCAGAGCTATAGTTAAAGGCCAAGCTGCTGCCCTAGATTTCAGTGTCCTGATTCTGAGTATCTAGGGCTTCTTCCACTATTGTCTTTATAACTACTCTTCTTTATTGTTTCTTTGGGAAACCATCTGTCCAGGTTGAATGATTCTGTGATGGATTTTAGCATAAATCATGGGAATAAGTCCATTACCTTTAGTGGAGTTCTATGATGTCTATACAAAATGGCTCAGACCTTCTCTGATCACCAAGCCAGTAACACAAATTCAGGAGCTTTCTTGGGCCTATTAATTATTTTAGCTAAGCAATGATTGAAATAGAAGTTACTAGCCTTTGTGAAAAGAATCATGAATAAATATTCTACCTATAAAATATATGACTTAATGATCAAATTTATAATGTAAGGCTATTTGAGAATTATTTACATGGATGAGAAAAAGAACTATTCAGGCATGAATAGTCTCCTGTCAGGCCCAACCCTAACTTTATGGGGCACAAGCACAGGGAAAAACTTTATATATATCAAGTATTTTAAGGTTGTAAGTCAAGCTAGGCCCATAACCATGCCTGAGTCCCTGCTCTCTGAGGATTGCTCTTTCAGCCCTGAGACTTCAGGAGTCCTTGGCTCTGTCCTGAACCAATCTTCATTCTATGGATAGGTCTTCTGGGGCAGAGGGTATGGTGGAAACTGAGGGTGAGCCCAGGACTTCTGGACAGTGTCTAGATCTATTAGAACCCCAAATGAGACTGACTGATTAGGCTCCCTAGGGATCTGGGATAGATCATCTTCTCTCCTCAAACCCTCGCTTCTCTGACTCAGCACCTCCAGGTTAAGCATCTCCCCAAAATGTCCCTTGTCCTGCGATTCTTGACTTTTACCTTTTTCCCAAGCAGAACTCTTTCAAAAGAATAATCAGCTCAACACACTGAACAGTCATTTCTAGACAAGAAATGCTGGAGGTTTTTATGGTTTAATGATGCTGGTATTTTATATTTACATACATTTAATAGAGTTTTGTGTGTGAGGAAGAAGAGGAATACTTTGTATCCCTCTGATTAAGAATGAACAAACAAACAAACATCCTCTTGAAGGGAAACTTCCTGATTATGTGATTTGGGGGCCAGAATATTAGGGATTTTTTCAACTTCGGGCTACAAAGCATTATAGGGGCAATTTGGAAAATAGCTTGCTTGTTACATTTTCTTCATAAATGAGGTAAAGAATTGTTTTTAAAAAATTAATTTGGTTTTATAAAAGAAATGATATTCATAATTAGTTTCTTCTGATTGAATCATACATGAGACTTTCATTCAACGGAGAACTACTATAATATATAGTTCTTGTAAGTATTTCACTCCTAAAATCGCCTTATTGAGTAAAAGAAGAATGCCTTCAACCATCAGCTAAATTCAGTAGCTAACATGAGCATTTTAAAAAGTTTAGACACACCAAAGCATGGTGTTTCAACATTAGAAATAGTTCTGTTTCTGTAATGTTTCCGCTCATGCTGTTATTTTCCACTGACAGGTAAGAGTGAGGTTTTGACACTCTTAATATAACATAGGGTGTTAATCTTATAATCACCCTGTCAGCACTTTCTGTCAGAGTGTTAATGGCTACCTTTCAGCCACTCAGAGGCTCTTGCCAATAAAAATAATACCGGCATCCAGCCAACCAGAAGTTATTCAGCTACTTTTTTCTATTCATTTTTTAAAAGCAATGAATACATTTTTTTAAAAAGTACCAGCCTTAGAGGCAGAATATCTCTGTGTCCTACTTCCCTATTTCTGCAGGTCAATTCTTTGCCTGGTAATAAAATTCAAACTTTTTTCTTGGTCTGAGTCTTTGCACTACATTTGAGCTATTCAGAGTATTTCCGTTTTCACAAAAATATTCCAAGAAAAAGGCCTATCTTGACTGAAAATATAAAGCATCCTTTCAATGAGATTGAAAGGGACAACTACTTATATACAATTAAGAATCACCAAAGAACTAGTGCATTTGAAAGCAACAACTAATATACCTATATAATAATATATCAAATCATATCATATTATGTTATATTATATTATTATACATTAGAAGCCTCTAGAATCCATTTCATACAGAACTTTGAAGTAAAACAAATTAATGAAATGTTCTGGATTTGTTCCTTTATTGAGTTTTAAAAAAAAAAAAAGGCCTACAACTTTGTCTCTGGCTAATCAGCAAGCAAATAAAAGACTAGGAGGAAAAAAATGAAAAGTTGACTGCTAGGAAAGATTATTTCACCAGCTGATAGTTCCATTCTCTCATGTTCATTTCACTCTTTTGATTTTTCTTTCCCCTAACCTTTTCTTTTCCTTTACCTTCTAAAGACATTCATTTGGGTTTGAGAACTTCCATTCTGTGTTAACTGCTATCTTCCAACTCATCCAAGTTATACCCAGCCACCCTGTATATAGATGTTCTAAATTAGTGCTTTTTGTGTGTCTGGCTATATGTTTGTAACATCTTTGGCAAGGAAAGAGCTCTATGATGCATAATTTCTTGTTGAAATATCAGGATATTTAACATTACACATACACTTTTCTCAGTGGAATGCCTATGTGTAAATCTACAATTATCATAACCACAAAGATCAGTATGAAAATCTAACACGTAGTGAGCTGAATTTCTCACTTTTTATTTCACCTTAGCTGATGTTCCTTTTATATCTCTTGTGTGTTAGGCTTTTTAAAAAGTGACATTTGTGCAATAGTACTATGAGTAGTATTGATTGAAACAAAGAGTTTTTGCAATAGCTGGACTGATTTGTTTTATGTTAAGAATAAGTCTGTCATCCTTTTCTTTTTAATCATAATACTTTTAGATGGTGTTTTATTTTTCCTAATGGCAGACTGCACATGGAAAATATATCTCCAAGAAATAAAATCCAAAGAAATTCATAATATCCTCTTTTCATTGAGAACTAAGTGAAATGTATCAGCAAATCTTTCACTGGGTTTGGATCTAAAACAGGGAAAACAATGATGTACCAAGTATAGACACAATTTTATGAGACATGGGTCACATACTTTTCTGAGAGAAACTCCTTACCAAAATGCTTATTAAAACAAACTCAAACTAAAATTTGAAACTAAAAACTCAAGTTCAGTTGAAAAAGGAATGGAAATTTAATCAGTCTTGTATTATGTATTATGTTCTGCCTAGACACGGAAGGTAGGAGTGGGAGGAAGTCAATGAATAGAAAATTTAATTGTAAGTTCAGCTGAACTTACCTTAAGCCACTATAGTTGTCTCTAAGAAAATGTATTGAAATCTATTTTAAAACTCAGATGTCTCATATGGTAGAATTGCAGTGAAATTACGGTGTATACAAATAATGTGTTTTCTAAGGCATTTTTTTATAGATTAATTTTTTAAGCAGAATAAGATGCTAATGTAATTTCCTTTAAGTCCTTAATTTCATCTGTGAAAAAAGATCAAATAGATGAGGATACCAGAAGAGAATCTGTTTTCCTCAAAATCTTTAGCGTTCTGTGAGAGAAGAGAAAAGGTTACAGAGTTGTGGAAGTAGACATTATTTGGGTCCAAAGTGATGATATGTCATCATTGGGTCACTGAGGAGGTAGAGAGTGGTCAAGATTTACAGTTAGGCTTAGTGGAAACAGATAACCCAAACCACCAGGATAGTATGTGACACTGGTTTTTGTTGTTGTTGTTGTTGTTGTTGTTGAGCTAGCAATCAACTCTGTTAGACTTAAAGTACTATCAAACATGATCAGTGACTTAAGGACACTCTGTTTAATGATCTCAAAGGTCCCTTTACATTATATTACTTGTCTCAGACTATAATTTGTTTTATTCATCAAAGCCATTTTATAACTCTATCAAGTATATACCATTTTTTCTAAATATATGGAGAAAATTTTAGTTTTTTTCTTTTTTTGTCTGTTTTTAATTACATTAATTAAATGGTATTTTAATTTACATTTCTACTCACTACTTCAAATTTTTAATCAATAATCTGACTATATTCTTGTCAAAGCAGTAGGCACTTAATTAAAAAATAAAATACCTTTATATTCCTTCTCTTTCTCACTATTTCATAACTGTCTCATCCTCCAAATGTGACAGACTCTGTTTTCATGGTCACTCATCTTTTTCTTGCTCCTGAATATTCCAGCATTCTGAAGTTCTCATATTCATCTGAGTCAGGTTTTCCAGATACCAGTACACCTGGCATAACATTAGAGAGGTTTTGGGTAGGTTTTTTTCTTTTTGTGCTTAACACATGTTAAATAATAAAAATAAAAAATTCTAGTTAATAATAAAAAGCGTAATGTATTTTTGTTCTGTAGCTATATACTGCCATACACAGAAAGAGAAAGTAACAGTAATGGTGAGTATATCACATTGATTGTTTTGTTTGTAAACAAGGACACAAACTGACTCCAGGTTGACTTTACAAAGAGTGACTCCCTTTGAAGGCCATGAGGGGGCTCAGAAGATTAGAGGGAAGGCTGCAGATAACAGCTTCTCAACTGTCCAGAGCCAGTCTCGGTAGCAAGTCTTGCTTGACAGTCTTCCTGGGGAATGGACAAAGTCCACCTCATTCTTTCAGCCTTGCTTTACACTGCTTCAGCTTCAGAGTCCCTGGCCTTGCCAGTGTGGGGAAATGCGAAAAGAATGTCCAGTGAACTGAAGGCTCCTTTTGAAGAGGAGGATAGGCACATGGATTTCACGTTCCACCAAGGTGACTTTCAACAAGGGGAGGTTGATCTGCAAATCAAATTATGGTGTTGGGTGGCCAAAACACTAACCCATTACAGTAATATTTATAAGTGAAGCACTAGAGTTTCCCACCAATGGCAAGGAAACTCATATAAAAATGTGATGGTTAGGGCTTCCCCGGTGGCGCAGTGGTTGAGAGTCCGCCTGCCGATGCAGGGGACACGGGTTCGTGCCCCAGTCCGGGAAGATCCCACATGCCACGGAGTGGCTGGGCCCGTGAGCCATGGCCGCTGAGCCAGCGTGTCCAGAGCCTGTGCTCCGCAACGGGAGAGGCCACAACAGTGAGAGGCCTGCGTACCGCAAAAAAAAAAAAAAAAAAAAAGGAAGGT
>NW_006770589.1:0-15754 GCF_000442215.2 Lipotes vexillifer | reverse complement strand
GCTGAACCCCATCTGAATTCACTGCTTCCACATCAGCTTTACATTTAGAAGCTCTTCTTAAATCTTGGAGACAGAGTGATTAAAATAAAGTTAAATAAAGCTTAAGAATTTTCTGTGAGATATAATTATTCATGCTCTTTCTGGAATCAGAATAGCTAATTAAAACTTGACAATAATTTCAGTTAGACATTAAATCTATCTATTTCCAGAATTCCTGTTAAATATCACTGATGCTAGATATAATATTAATGAAAATAATCATAATTTTTAAAGGGAATTTATCCCCCATTTAATTTTTTTGATTTATTGATTTTTATTTCTTTAAAAAACTGTTAGATTTCTATTGTTACTTGGAGGAAGTAACACATTAAATAGGGTGAAAACAAATACATTTTGTTTCATTGGCTGAGGTTACCCATATTTGTCAAGTGCTGTCCATCTGGATTTTAAAAGTTTGAATTCATGTTGAATTGCAAAAAGAAAGTTATGTGCAAAAAAAAAAAAATTAAAGTTTATTTTCCAAGGAATTCCATGCAGTTGCAAATCTTCCACAAGAATGTCATTAAATGTCATTTTTGATCTTTTTTTAAAGCAATAAATGTATGGAGTCTTTATTTTCCACTTAATGGAAAGTTTGGAATTGAGCAAACTTTGACATCTCAGCTGCCCACCTTAGTTCCTCTGCCATTTTCTAGCACTTGACTTTGAAACACTGACATTTAATTAGGTAATAACTGGATCATTCACAGTTATATTTTGACCACTCTTGGTCATTTTTTCAATCTTAAAGCAGGCTGCTTCTAAGAAGGTGAGCTGTATACACGTGCGAATGCCATTAGCAGAACTGCAGTAAGAAACTGGTCTAGAAGGGCAATATTCAGGATGTGTTCTACTCCAAAAACACGTAAAAAATTTGAAGTTTGAAAATCGATTCAATACCTGGAACATATAAATATCTATTCTTTTAAATATCTATTCTTTTAAAAATCACATATACATTTACTTTTAGTGGAATATTATCTTTTGTTCACAAACTCGTATAAAAATATAAAGTTCATGTGGAGAGACATTGACAATATATATATTGTATTGATTGAGATTAGTAACCTACAAAAGTTTTTAACATTTAAGTCTTTTTTCACAGTTAAGTCGACTTTCACATTATCCTCTTATACTGGTATTTCAGTTTTGGGAAGAGCTTAGTATTAGCTCTTTATTACTTTATAAAGAATAACAGTAACTACATTTATTGAATTCAGGAACCATGTTAATTTATGATTTTCTATCATATTTTGTTCACTCTTCATCTTCCTTGTTTTAGTCTTTTAATCTGTTTATATAAAACCCCAACCATCCAATCTGTTTGCCTGTATAGACAATTTATATCACTAACATGGATCTCCTGAAATACAATGTTTCAAGTAAAATGAGACTAGAATTTCGTACAGACAGAAAGCATCATGTTAGGTTTCCGATACTTTTCTTGACTGTCACAAAATATAAGCCAGAAAATAGAAGAATACAGGTTGTAAACTATTTTGGTTATTTCTCTTCCAAAATTTGTGTTTATCATGAATGATATTTATTTCTAAATGTAACAGATTGGAAACTTTTGATTGAGTTACTAGCTTTTGTACATAATTGATCTTCTAATCCTTCCATTTTTTTTCTCATTTTCTTCAACCACTGGTATTCTGAGGATAGTGCACATTAATTCTGTATTTCAAGAAATTTCTTTGCTCTTGGATAGGTTGAGAAGACTTGGGGAAAACAGATTAAAAGTTATGAAGGCATATTTAGCACAGGTCTAAGCTTGACATTCACCAAAGGTTAGAGTTTGGGTTTAGGTTTCAATTTGACTTACCTTTTACTAACAAAGTGTGATGCTTCCTTTATCAGTCAAGTCTGTATGAAAGAGAAAATACCATAGTAATTTCAAAAAATAAGGGACTTAATCCAGGGAATTAAATGTTTACAATATCATTGGAAGAGCTGAAGGAATGAGAGTCAGAGGCTAACTAGATGGAAGGTGGAAAGGAATTTTTAAGACCCAACCACCTTACTTATTGCACTCCCTCAGTCTAGTCATTAAGACCTTCAAACAGGCATGAAAATCTCACATTAGATAAAATAGCATATATAAAGAAACCAGCATTTAGTCTGATAAGTGATCAGCTCTTAAAAAAATCAATTTTCTAGTAATGGTACTAGTTCAATATCCCTTTTAAAGATACTTTCTAAAAAATGTTTCCCTCTGAGTATCAGGTTCAGTATCTAGGAAAATAGCTTTATCACTGATTTAGAAAAGTAATATATAGCTGTAATATGTCCTTCCCTATCCTCATTAAAGTCTTCCTAACATAAAATTTGGGGGGCAGATAAGAATTGGTCCATAACATACAGTACAATGGAAAGAATATGGGTTTTACGTGGATTTTTGAGACAAGAATGAGCTCTAATCCTGACTTTGAAAATTAACAACTATGAGATGTTCTACAGATTACTTATCATTCTGGGCCTTTAATTTTCTTATTTACAAAAGTTATTGAAATACTTCGTAGGGTTGTTTTGAGAAGTAAATAAGATAATGTCTCAATAACAGTAAACGGTAGTATTGATTGACCTATACCTATATTGAATGACCTATACATCACAGATATTATGTCATATTTCTGCCTTCTTTTGTCTATCTGAGATATTTAGGAGATAAGTAGGCTATTTGACAACAGCTGCTGTGGTCGTTACAGTAGTAGTAGAAAAAATATCAGAGGGAGAATAATATTTGCTATCGTCCAATGACCCACACTATGTGCCAGGAACAGTGCCAGAGTTTGAATGCATTCACTTTAATGCATTTAATGTAATGAATAAATAAAATAGTCAAAGAAAAGCCTGTAGTGGAAGAAGAAAACTGAAAACAGAACCTCAGGGAACAGCCCACTTAGGAAAGTAAGGGGAAAAAAGGAGTCAGCAAAACAAAGGAGCCCAGTGACTGGAAAGGAAAAGAAGAACCAAACAAACGCTGTCAGCTGTCACGTAGTGAACAGGGAAGAGGAGAGTTTCAAGAAAGAGGAAATACTGAAAGCTACAAGAAGATGCAGCTGAGATCCTTAATGGCTTAAGCTTGGACTTTCCTAAATTACAGTGTTGTTCATCTCTACTCTCTTTCTTGAGTATCCTTATAAATTTCAGGGTCCTGGCTGATAACTGTTTTTCCCATTTGGTCTCAAAATGTGTATTTGTAGTTAGCAATCTCTCTTTTTGCATGATAGATTTGGCAAAGTAAGACTAATTATTGTCCATTTTGTAATTACATTCAATTACAATTACTTTCAGTTTTTCCATAAAGGAACCAATTCCAGCTCTGTAAAAAAAAAAAAAATTTACAATTTAACATTTGTAACATTCAATTGTAACTTTTTTTTGCAATTGTAACATTCAATTACAATTTGCAAATATATATGGATATATATACACATATATATACATATGCACACATAAAATATATAATAAAACATATTTATAGATTTATAGATATTAAATTTGTATTATATATTTAATCTGAATAAAATTCTACAATTGAATTTTTGTATAATTATATAAAGAAATGAATGTAGTATTTTCACTTACTTCAGGTATCTGGTCCTTATTTTACTCTACATATTTACATAGTCTTGTTAAATTGTTCTGAAATTAAGCCACAAAAGTTTGCTTCTCAGAAGAGTTTAGCTGTTTCTACAAAATTTATGACTGAATCTTCCTTTTCCAAACCATTGCAATAACTGTAACTCAGTGTTCAGTACCAATCCAGTAAAATCCCAACAGCAGTATTTATCCATCAAAGAAGTATTGTTCATGTTTCACATACCCAGTGTTTCACATTACATTTCTTCTAATCCACACTGAAACAACTTATTAAAAGAAGTACAATATTGGGCATGAACTTCTAGAAAAAACTTTTCAAGAGTATAAATTATTTTTTGCCTGAAATTAAAGGAGAATTGACAAGCTCTAACCTATGGGACATAATATCTGAAAGAAACATTTTCTTTTTGTTTCTCTCAACAGATACTGCTGAGTTAGATGTTTAAAAATCCAATTCTTTCTTGCTATTTTGTTAAGCTTTATCTATGATTGTTTTCCAGAGATTTCCATGCAATTATGTCATTCTTTATGTTGACTGAATGGTGGATTCTATAACTTGATTCACCTAGCCTACCTCACAGAGGATTTCCAGGGTTGATGCTTTCAGAGCCACTTAGAGATTAAGGTCTCCAGTTCCCTCTGGGGCCTTAAGCGCTTGTCCAAGTGAGCAAAATATGGCTAAACTGTCTTAACAAGTCTCAAAGTAATCAGTTCTTGTAGATGTGAAGTGCTGACTTATTCTTGGTTATTTACTCAGCAGGCCTCCTTTCTTTTGTAGTTCAAGATTCTAATTCTATGTGTCTAGTCTTTGAATCAAGTTATACATTCTTTAGATGCTTACCACATATGGCCCCATCACCTCCCCCACTTGCCAAACTACTCCCCAGCACTGCTTGCAGTCTTCTGAGAACCAAGAGCTCTCCATGCTAAGCTTCAGTTTCCTCATAGACTGTTCTCCATACCTCCCTCAGGAGCCAGCTCACTGTTTGCTGGTTTAAAACTGTCAAAGTTAAAATAGTGAAATCAGATTTTATTCAATAACCACTAACAGTAAGGGAAAGAACTGAGGTCCATTCCAATTTGCACAGAAGTAACTCGGTATTTTAAAGGGAAAATAAGGGGGTAGGTAGAAGGAGTGAACAAGGGCTCAAACAGAGTCAGGAAAGTGAACAATTAGTAGGTATTGGTCAGTGTAAATTTGATTAGGCCAGCTGTATTAGCTAGCTGGCAGTTATAGAAGTTAGGATTCTATTCCCCACCAGACACTGGCCCTATCATTCCTGATGATTGCATTTCAAAGGAATGGCTTTTAAGAACTTAAGCAAGACACTCCTGAACTGTAGGAGGTACATTACCTCTTAAAAGGACAGAGGAAGAATTCAAAATTGTAAGCCTTTTTTAGTAAATGTGCTCTAAAAAGGAAGGTCAGGGGCCTGTGGTCAGGTGCTGGCTAGAACAGTGAATTCTTTGACAGTCCTAAGTGTTTTCAGACAGAAACTCAAATGACGGCTGAGTCTTCCCAGGAGCTTGGCCTTTGGCTGCTAGAAGCCATGTTAAAGCTTGGTCAGGTCTTTTAGTGCAGGAGTTTGAATGGAGTGTCCCTGCCAAGAGTTTTTGCAGTCTTCAAAATTACCCCTCAGAGATGACTAATTCCTGGAAATGCTGTTTCTCATTTGTCTCTGGTTTCACAAACTAGAGAATGGTGAGAATGCTATTATCAATGCCTGTCATTCTAAGAAGCATATTTCGGAGGGAACAGAGACTCCTGCTTACCTTCAGGAGCCATACCTAGATGATGAAACAACTGATTTCATATTTTTTTATAAAAAAGTGTTTTACTGAATTCTCAGTAAATGGTCCACCTAAGCCTTGAACGTAAGTAAGCGTTAGTAAACCGACCAGCAGAGAGAAGGAAATTTCATGCAGAGGGCCTATATGTGACCAAAGTGACAGAAGATATGCTTTGATTTTATCTGTAGCTGCCAGGACAATAAATTCTAATATTTTAGTTCATTTCTTTTCAAGAAGCCATTATCACCCGTACTTGTTATCAACTGAATTTTCCTTGAGCAGATACTTGCCCTCAGTTTAGTGTCAATACCCAATTCTGAAATGTTGGAAAACAGCTTTTGTCCTCTGCATCACAGAGTTTGCCTTAGCCCAATACAGCACAAGCCATCTATTAACCATTTACATTCAAATCATTAGAATTCATGGGAAATGTTTAATATACTGAGGCTCTTAAATATCCTATGCAATGCATGGAACTAAATTGTCCTTTTTTTAAAAAAAATTTAGCAGATGGGTGTAAACTAAATCTTAACCAGAATATTAATATAAAGCAGATGAAATATTAAGCAGATCTGGCAGAAGTTGAAGGACATGTCCAGAGCTCACTTGCCACCAATGGGAAGCACCTCTCTCCTTCTGGAAGTCCATTATACAACTCTGTAAATTCACAGGATTCTGTGGAGAACTTTAAAATCTGCCGGATGAGATGAGAGACCCTGAATGTGATTGTGCACAAGGGCTTGTGGGGATCAGCCCACCAAGAGCAGAGGCCTTCAGGACTGGTATTCTTCCCAGGATATATTTACCCAGAAAAATGCTCATCAGCCAGCAGGCCCAGAAACTGTGGGTCTCATGGCACCCAAAATGAGCCTCAAAGCTATCTAAAATCTTCCAGCTCAAAAAATTTCCTGTCTTTGGAGTAAGTCCTTCACCTAAATTTAGTGTCAGATCATTTATAGATGTTCTGTTCCATTATATTCTCTCCTTGCAAATCCCTTACTATAGGGTCATTAATTGGTTAAATAAACATTTAAATAACATTATAACCCTGTGATAGACTCTGAAATTTCTACCCTTTATGTGAATATTGGGGCCTCATTTAAATATCCTTAAAGGCTGTTATTTATCATACCTTGGGATTCAGGAACCTTATGAACAGACCCTTAAGCAGGTCTTACATTTTTTTTTTATCTTAAAAGATGTATATCTTTATTATATAAATTAGTAAGAAAGACACTAGAACCCTCAAGAGATAAATGGATAAAGGACATGGAACAAGCAATTCACAACTACTCCAGAAGGACCCAAAATTATTATGTGAAACATGCTATCCAGAGTGTTGATTATAAAAGTGAGAAATGGGAAATGATTTATTTTTTTTCCAGAATCCTCCAAATGTTTTTATTTCACTATATTGGCCCCCGCCCCCATATCTTTCTCATTTTTTCCCTCTGAACCATTTAAGATTAAGTTGCAGACATAATGCAAGATGCCAGTTTACTCCTAAATAATTCAGTGTATATTCCCTTAAAACAAAAATGATCTGAATTAATCACAGAACAATCATCAAAATCAGGAAATTACCATCAATACATCTGCAGGCCCTATTCTGATTTCATCATTTATTCTAATAACTTCTTTTATGGTCGTGTCTCCTTAGTCTGCTTTAATCTAGAACAGTTCCTGAGTCCATCTTTGTATTTCATAACTGGCATTTTTTTGAACAGAAAGGACAGTTCTTTTATAGAATATCTCTTAATTTTGGCTTGTCTGATATTTTCTCATGGATAGATTCAGGTTATGCACATTTGGCTGTGAAAATACAACATGAGGCTGTTTTGTGCAGTGCTTTTCACATCAGGAGGCACATGCTGCTAATTGTCATAGCTGGCAATAGTTACTTTTTTCACTTGGTTAAAGTATCTGCCAGTTTTCTCCACTGTAAAGTTAGTACTTTGTTCTTTGCAATTAATATATAATTTGTGAAGAAATAATTTAAGACTATATAACTATCAGTTTAGTCCCCAAACTTTCACTCACTGTTTGCAGTATCCACTGATGAATCTTGCCTGAAATAATTATTACTATGATGCTTGTCATGTTGATTTTCTAATTTCATCATTTCTTCTACATTTATTCTTTTTCTTTTTACATCTTTATTGGAGTATAATTGTTTTGCAACAGTGTGTTAGTTTCTGCTGTATAACAAAGTGAATCAGCTATAAGTATACATATATCCCCATATCTCTTCCCTCTTGAGCTTCCCTCCCACCCTCCCTATCCCACCCCTCTAGGTGGTCACAAAGCACTGAGCTGATCTCCCTGTGCTGTGCTATGCGGCTGCTTCCCGTTAGCTATCTGTCTTTCGTTTGGTAGTGTATATATGTCAATGCTACTCTCACTTCATCCCAGCTTACCCTTCCCCACCTGCCATGGCCTCAAGTCCATTCTCTAAGTCTGCGTCTTTATTCCTGTCCTGCCCCTAGGTTCATCAGAACCTTGTTTTTTTTTAAGATTCCATATATATGTGTTAGCATACGGTATTTGTTTTTCTGTTTCTGACTTCACTCTGTACGACAGACTCTAGGTCCGTCGACCTCACTACAAATAACTCAATTTCGTTCCTTTTTATGGCTGAGTAATATTCCATTGTATATATGTGCCACATCTTCTTTATCCATTCATCTGTTGACGGACACTTAGGTTGCTTCCATGTCCTGGCTATTGTAAATAGTGCTAGATCTTACCTTTTAAACTCAATACTATTCTAGAAGTATACAAAAATCAATTTTAAAAAAAAGTATCTCCAAATGGGTAATAGAATGAAGACATAGCTTATTATTCCAGAAAATAAACAGATTCTACTTCAGTGGTGCCAAAGATCTAATTTTTAAAACATTCTCAAGAGTACTTGGGCTGAGCAGAAGCAGAGGAAAGAAACACAACCGTAAATGGAATAAAGATATGATATAGGCGGCTCCTGACCTCTCTTCCTCCCACAGATGACCTGAATGCACAGCTACAAATGAGCAATCAGTTCTCTCTCAGAGAGATCTAGAAACTAAGTAACTCCTACACATTGCATGAATGAGATAATACCTACATCTAAACAGGTAGGAAAGGCCAGATATACTCTTAACATAAACCTTACTCCTGACACAGAGCCATGCAATTGGGACAGAAGCCTCAACTCTCAGCTTCTCTCTGAGGATGGAAGAGTTTGGATCCCACATCTAGTGCCCCAACTTTTTAAGACTCCCACTGGAGGGAAGGGTTCCCAAAACACCTAGCTCTGAAAGCCAATGGGGCTCTCATCCCCAAGTCCCACAGACTATAGTAGACAAAGAAGTGATTCTTGAGTAGTGAGAATACTTGCTATGGCTATCCCCCTCAGGGTTCATGGCAGAGGCAGCAAGCAAAATCGCCTACCTCTGTCTTTCCCTGAAAGAGTTTATCTGCATAATTTAAAAGCTGCTAAGTTAGCACCTTAGGGGCTAGCTGGGATCCTCCCCAGAGACCAGGGAAGCTGGAAGACACTACTCTTGCTTTCTCCTCCCAACCCACTCCAAGTCACCGGTAGCTCCCTGGAAGGAGCTTGTACACACATCTGGGGCCGCAGCTTTTTCAGCAGCCACCCAAAGGATGGGTCTCTGGATTACCAGGCACTGGTAACCAAACGGGCTTGCATTCACAAGTCCCACAGGACTGTAGCAAACAAAGAAACAGTTTTTAATGGACACAGGGACAACCTCTAGCAGTTACATACCTGAACCCAGCGCAGAGGAAGCAGGTAAAAATGCCAGTCTCTCAGTTTCTCCCGGAAGGGGCTTAACCACATACTTTCCCAGGTGTGCCTGAGGGTCCAGCTTCTCATCAGCTTGCAGCTAGGTGCTGACTGTGATCCTCCCCCTTGGGACACTGACAGGTATTGGCACAGCCTCAACTACTGGGAGCCACTAAGAACAAAGAAGGAGGCTTGTACAATAATAAAAGTTTGAGAGACAACTAGGCGTTCAGGCCAGGCTGATCAATAAGGTTCATCTCCTAACAAGGCCACTCTGCCAAGACTGTTTCATCTAATGTGCAGAAACCAGCAAAGAGAGTCAAGGAAAATGAAGAAATAGAGGAATATGTTCCAAACAAAAGAACAAGATAAATCCCCAGAAACAGATCTTAACGAAATGCAGATAAGTGATTTACCTGATAGAGGGTTCAAACTAACAATCATAAATATTCACACCAAGGTCAGAAGAACAATGCATGAACAAAGTGAGAATTTCAACAAAAAAGATAGAAAATATAAAGTATTCTCAGTAGGTTTCTTTTATTGATTTAGAACAGTAATGCTTATTACTTTTTAAAAGAGCCAAATCTGTTTATAAACATATTTGCCAATGGTTAAGGAAAGTACATGTCCTTTTTATTTTCATAATATTTGCAGGTATATAGATATTCTTATATCTGAAAGAAGGCTACCACATGTCACCCTTACATATCAGATACTGCTCAGAATATTTAAAAATTCTGGTAAGTTCACTGCAGTTCAAATAAAAAGGTCTAAGTATCTTATCCAAGCAGCTGTGGTTCCTATTTGAATTTTAGCCTAGATTATTAAAACCTCAAACCACAAAATCCCCCTAGGAAATCTTGCATAAGCATTGTTCTCATTGAAAAGGGCTGGGATCAGAAAGGAAGCAAGAGGTTCATGCTTTAGTTGGCTTCAGAACATCAAAAACTGAGTGGTCAATTCTCCTTCAGATGTGTGTTCATAACCCCTTTTAAAGGCAATGGAAATTATATGTGTGGATTTGGGGAGAACATACCCCCAAGTAAGAAAATTAAGAAATGCCAAGAACAACCAGATTTCTTTGCTTCAAAAAATGTGGCTTAAACAATAGTTATTAAAAAAAAATAATAATTTTATGCAATATGTCAAGTAAATCTTTCATCAGTGATAGGATTTCTATGACCAATTTGAAGGGAAGACTTAAAAAATACTTTAACCATATTTCTTTCCTGGTTTTGAACAGAAAAATACAGTTGCTAAACTATTTTTGAAAAAGCACTTATTTGTTACTCTAAAGCAAGTATCTCATAATTCAAAAATTGGTTATTTTTCTACCAGGGCCTGATGGGAACATTTTCATATTTGCTAATGGCGTAGCATGTAAAACAAACATTTTGTGGAAAGAGCTTCCAGGACAGTAATGCTTTAGACATAGATTTTATCATTGAGAGGCGAGGTAATGTTCTTAAATATTCCTAAGAATGTGTTTGGTAGACAATATTAATTTAGCAGAGGAAAGGTGAGTAAGGGAGGAAAAGACAGGGGAGTTGTTACTTTTGAGGAAGTGGGTAGGGAGTTGGGCTGAAACTCACTGTATCCAAACCACAGAGGTTTACTAAACAGAAATTTAAATCAAAAGACAAACAGGATGTTCATCTGGGACACATTTTTGGACACATACTTTTAATACCACATGAAAGCTGTGCCATCCAGATGTAAAAGCAATAAAATTTAAACAAAAAAACAAACAATAAAATAAGAAATGAAATTGAATGATAGCCTTTGACATGGAGCACTTCCTCAGTGAAGTCACTGGATCAGAGAGCTATTTACTCTGAGGAAGAGGTGGGGCAGGTTCTGTAGGCCTGGGTTTTGTCACAATGGAAGAAATAAAAAAGCAATCTGGTTTTAGGAAACAGTGAGCTTTGGCAGCCTCTGCTTTCTGGATTTCTTAAATTATCTATTTTAGACTGAAGTAGAAACTTATTAAAGCTAGCACTTTAATATCAGATCAGCTTCAGGAAGGAAAACAGAGAAAAAATTGTTAGTACATATTGTACCCAGAATGTTATGAAGCAAGAAGTGAATAACAATTTCTATGAGCTACCTAAGGCTAGTCATCCTATCACAAATAGAAAATGATAATGTCATTAAAACTTGGAACACTTAAGAATTTGGAAATAAGAAAGTCTTTGCCAAGACAAGAAAACAGTACATGTTACAGTAACATAAAACTATTGTATTTTTCACACAGCTGGAAAGGAAATTTTTAGGGTATCATTTAAGTATTTTTCAGATTCTTAGTTTTAATATTTTAAATTACAAATGAGAGGTAGCTAGGCAGCCATAAAAGTCATTACTTGAGTTTCATATGTTTTAAAATAGCAAATGTTAAGCATTTAAACTCTTCACTTTTTTGTTTGTTTAATAAATAGAATGCTCAAAGCGTAGTTAACAATGTCTGGTTCTCCTGTCCATGTTGTGATAAACCCTGCCAGATGTTATCTACCAAATTTCCAGACTAAGTTTCTGTCTTTGCTGAACTTTAAAATTAAATATGACAGTCTAAAATATGTATAGGTCATTTGTATTTTACTCCCACATTAGTTTTGGAGATCAGGAATTAAAACTTCCCAAATTTTGGTTGTTTAAACGTTTTTCTTTAAGCTTTATCTGCTATATTCTTAAAACTTAAGGTGAAAATTCTTAAAGTACAAAAAGTTAAAATTAATTTTGATAGTGACAAAGTCACATGTTTTATATCGTGTGAAGGAAGAGAAAGAGTTTGAGAAAGGACCAGCTTATGAGACACAATTATTGCAGAGAAGTAGATTATTGATATTTGGTGATAAATAATCTTAAACTATTTGAAAATTTTTAAATTTCTACTAAAAAATATTGCTTATTTTGTACAATGTTTAAGTATTTTTGACATAGTTTTACTTACCTAAATAAAACAGAAATTGACCTGCTATAGTTTGCAAAATAATCGCCACAAAATACTCTAAAACAGAAAGTTGTGGATAAATATTGATGTAAACCCGAGAAAAACATGTGGTTGGGTTTTCCTTTCCTTTCTATTAAAATTGATATAGGGCTTCCCTGGTGGCGCAGTGCTTGAGAGTCCGCCTGCCGATGCAGGAGACGCGGGTTCGTGCCCCGTTTCGGGAAGATCCCACATGCCGCGGAGCGGCTGGGCCCGTGAGCCATGGCCACTGAGCCTGCGCGTCCGGAGCCTGTGCTCCGCAAATGGGAGAGGCCACAACAGTGAGAGGCCCGCATAACGCAAGGAAAAAAAAAAAAATTGATATAAGACTTTACTATTCATTCTCAATTGGTTTATCATGTATTTTTCTCATACAGCTTAATTATCATGTTTTGAAACCTGAATTATAATTCAGGTAGCATTAGATTTTCTTTTCCTTTAATGCTTTGAAACTTTGCTTTTCACTAACATATTTGTTCTTGCAATTTTGAAGGTTATATAACAGGTTTTGTTATGTTAAATATATGTAGGAGTAACCTGTAGTATATTAGGTTGTTTTTAATTAATTTTTGTTGGAGTGTAGCTGCTTTACAATAGTGTTAGTTTCTACTGTACAGCAAAATGAATCAGCTCTACATACATATATGTCCCCTCTTTTTTGGATTTCCTTCCCATTTAGGTCACCACAGTGCATTAAGTAGAGTTCCCTGTGCTATACAGTATGTTCTCATTAGTTACCTATTTTATTCGTAACATATATAGTTTTAAACAATGTAACAAATTACCACAAACTGAGCAGCTTAAAACAGCACATATTTATGATCTCATAGTTACCATAGGTGAGGTGTAGGCTGGGCTACAGTTTTTCCGAAACTCAGGGTCTATCCCAAGCTCACACTGATCGTTGGCAGAATTCATTTCTGGTTGGAGAACTGGGTTCACTGCTGTCTCTCTGGCTGGGTGCTGCTCAGCTACTAGAGGCCACCATGGTTCCCTGTCAGGTGACCCTCTCAGAACTTGGCGTCTTATTTCTTCAAAGCCAGCAAGAGAGATGCCCTCACTCTAGTCTGTTAAAGGAAGTCTACAGTGCAATCATGGGCGTGGTGTCCCTTCACCTTTTCCATATTCTGTTGGCTAAAAGCAAATCACAGGTCCCACTCAGCCCTCACAGGGAGGGGATTACCTAGGGTTTAACAACAGAGGATGGAGGTCATGGGGGCAATCTTTGCATTTGGCCTCCCACTCTAGTATTTTACTAATGTAGAAGGACACTCTTATTAAAAGTGATTTCAGGCATTCAAAGTATTATTATAAATCTGGGCGATGTTAACTTGCTTTATCGTATTAAATTTACTGGCATCCTTAATTTTAATAATTTTAAATTATTCAGTATAACCAACTACATGCCCGTTTAGAGAGCATAAGGTACAGATATAATTTGGCTCCCTATAAGATCAGGAAATCACACTGAAAATATTTTCTTCAAATATTGCCATTTAATAAGAACACTTTTAAAACAAAAGTGGTGTATTTTAACTTCCCTCTTCTGCACTATTTTGAAATTAACTATTTTTAACATTTTTGTTATAGAAAATGAGATAGTTTTCTTTTCCTTTTTCATTCATTCATTGAACAAGTATATATTAAGTGTCTTCTGTATTTCAGGCATTTTTTTTTTTTTTTTTTTTTTGCGATACGTGGGCCTCTCACTGTTGTGGCCTCTCCCGTTGCGGAGCACAGGCTCCAGACGCGCAGGCTCAGCGCCCGTGGCTCACGGGCCCAGCTGCTCCACGGTATGTGGGATCTTCCCGGACCAGGGCACGAACCCATGTCCCCTGCATTGGCAGGTGGACTCTCAACCACTACGCCACCAGGGAAGCCCTTCAGGCATTTTTTTTAAGTTCTGAGAGTGTCAGTTAAAGAATAATGAATAGTTACATCTTTGTCTTTACTAGTAGTGTGACAATGGACAAGTCACTTAACCTCTCCAGGCCTTCGTTCACTCAACTTTCAAGTAAATACGTATACTTTTTATACCAGTTCATTTGCAAAATAATATTTAGTTTCTACAATAATCCAGTCTTCATGGGAGGCCTGAATATTCTGAGACCAAAGACATAGTAAATCTCTTTTGAAAGTTCACAGTCTAGTGGGTGAGAGAATATCACAGAGTTAACACTGTTATCACTAAGAGGAGCACACAGGAAGACACGGAAAGTGTAAAATCGGAGATGTGTTTTGATGGATGAGTGGGTGTAAGCCAACTGTGTCACATGAAGTTAACAGCAACCTCAGACAGGTGCACAAGAGAGCACGAGTATTAGAGGAAACTGAAAATAAATCAGTTGGGTGGAATGTGGTCTGTAGACAGAGAGTTGTATGATAATAAAGTATCTAGATAAGCACAGGCCAGATCAAATAAGTAGTGTCTGAGAAGCTCAGACTGTATCCTGAGTAATAGGGAGTAACTGAAAGATGTTAAATGAGAAGTGAAATAATTACTTTTATGCTTTTTAAAGCCAGTTCTGCAGGAGGTGGAAAATATAAAGAGGAAATCCCATATAGATGGATTTAGAAGGCCGTTGGAGTAAGCAGTACAAAAAGATAAAAGCAGAGCTGGTAGAGATGGTGAGGATGGGTGATGTGCACTGTGACAGAGCTAGCGCACTTAGCGAACTGAGGTGGAGTATGAAGATGAAAAAGAAGTAACAGATGACCTGTGGGCTTTTTGATGGAGTGAGCTGATGGTTCTTTCATTAACTGATAATGGGAATGAAGGAGGAGAAATTTGAGAAGGAAAGGAAAAATGAGTTTAATTGGGAAATATTAAGTTTGAACTTGAAATGTCTTTGGAACATAGGGGAGATTTCCCGCAGACAATATGATGTGTAATTATAGATCTTAGGATAAATATGTTTGCTGAAGTACATATTAGAGATTCATCAATGTTTCTATATCTAGAATGTCTATAAGTTCATCCAGGGAAAGTGAAAGAAGACTGAGAATTTAAAGTGGTATTTAAGGTATGTCAGAAGAAATAGAGCCCATGAAGGGCCCTGAGAGACACTGGCCAGAGCCCTAGGATAAAAACCAGGTCACAAAAATATCACAGAAACCAAATAGTTAAAAAGAATCAAGAAAGAAGTAAGGAATCACAGACCAAATGCTGTAGAGAAATAGAGTAATAATAAAGACCAAAAAAGAGACTGTTGATAACACCTTCAGTGACCTCAGTGAGAAGCAGTTACAGAGAACAATAGGAGAGGAAGCTGTATTTTAGTGGACTGAAAGTGGAAGATAGGGGATGAAGTGGGAGACAGCCATGCTTTCAACACATCCAGCAAGGACAAGGTTGGGAAATAAAGCAGTGTTTATAAACAGAATGAGGTACAGGATTTTCTCAAGATATGTACAATGTAAATACAAAGCTAGAGATTTACTCTTGCACTATATAAATAGGCCTATATATAATATATAGAGAGAGAGATAAAGATATATATATTTATAAGAGATAAAGATATATATATTTATAAGAGATAAAGATA
>NW_006770588.1:0-1398 GCF_000442215.2 Lipotes vexillifer | reverse complement strand
CCTCCTTTCATCCCCCCATCCACTCTGTAACACTGCCGTGAGCAGGTCTTTGCACCTACTTCATACATGAAGAAACAGGCTGGGCGAGGTCATGGGACGTGTCCAAGGTCATGCAGGCAGCAAGGTGGAAATTGAATCGGAAGCCAGACCTCTGACTCTGACCCCTGGACGTTTTCCAACCACCACACCGCCTCTCCTAAGGGTCATCCAGCGGATGTAAAAATGTATGAAGAGCAGCGCAAATCCGTGCGGGTGGTTCTTCCCCCCTGGCTGGCCCGGAAGCCCCAGCTCTGCAGAGACCGCTCTTTGCCCCCCAAGCTTTGGTTCGTGCCACCCCGCCCCCCAGTTCCTTGCCCTTATGGGTCCTTCTGTCTTCCTGGAAAGGGACTGGAGCCATCGACGCTCCCCCCCGCCCCCAGGCCCTGATGCAGTGCCAGCGCCCAGGAGGCGCTCAGTGAACCTGGGCTTCTCCCCTCCTCCCCCGGCCCCAGCCCAGCTCCCTGCTCTCCACGCTCCTGGGAAAGGCGGTCCTCAGAGCCCCTCGAAAGGGAGATCCTCCCTCCCGAGCCCGGGGAGCCTGCACAGGCTGCCTGAGTGGAGCGGGAGGGAGGCATGCTGCATCCGCCCAGGCCAGCTGACAGGGTCAGAGGGGAAACTGCATTTCCTGCTGGGCCCCTGGGGAGGCTTATCTCTCAGAGAGGCCGGCTGGGTCTCTGCGCAGGAGCTCCTGGGGAGAGGGCGCAGGGATGGCGGAGGAAGGAGGGAGGAAGAGAAGGGGAGAGAGAGGAAGGCAGGCATCGAGAAGTGGAAGGACAGGGCAAAGGGGGAGGGAGGCAGAGGGGGTTGGGAGAGAAAGAGAAAAAGAGGCAGAGGCGAGAACCAGAGACGGAGGGTGACAGAAGACTGGAGAGCATGAGATGCAGAGAGGAAGAGGCAGGAGAAAAGCGTCAGAGAAACAGGAGAGGGAAAGCACGTTAGAGACAAAGTAGAAAGAGGTGTGAGAAGAAGACAGAGAGGCTTAGACAGAGACCAACAGACGGGCAGCAACCTCCAGACACCAGGCAGACGAGGCCCCGAGGAAACACTTGAATTTCCCACACCTCGCAGATCTTCTTTTGGGTTTTCTTTGTGTCTGTGCTGTGAGGCTTGAGGCCTGGGGCCAGCACCACATCGAATTGACCAATAAACATCACCGTCATGGCCACTGATGGCCTGATGGGTAACGGCCCAGCCGTAGAATTTGGAGGAAGCTGGCTGGGCCCGGTGGGGTGGGGGGGGAAGTGGTCAGCTCCCTACAAGCCATGGGGAAGAGTCCCCCTGGGGCCCTGACTTGTAACAGACTCTTGGGAAAGCCCCTGCCCACCCTCCCCCAAGCACATCCAGAAATTCTTTTTTTTT
>NW_006770587.1:0-651 GCF_000442215.2 Lipotes vexillifer | reverse complement strand
GTAGATTCCCGGAACAGAATTGCTCCCCTGCTTCACAGCCCTGCAGGCTGAGAGACTGAGAAATCCTAGCTAAGTTGTCAGAGACCATATTGGCTTGTAAGAGTTGACCCTGGATTGGTCTTGGCCTTCCAGCCTGGGCAGTCCTTCCAGTGAAGTTTGACTTCCCTGGTCATCAGGCAGCATCTCCATCAGCTGTCAACTCTGGGTAACAACCTTTAAGAACTAAGCTAAATGCCTGGGTTGTTTGTGCCTAATATGCCAAGGTACTCCTTATATGTACCCCAAACTCCTTAGACCAAAAAGCCTGGTGGCTCTAGCTTGCCTTGAGGAAAGCTGTATTGTCCAAAGGGTACATGGGCCAGTTTCTGCCAGTAGAGTGTTCAAATGCTCGCTCTCTCTCTAAAGCTTTGTTCATTGTATCTGGTAGAATTTTAGTCCCAAGGAGTAGGCACTTGCCTTGCTACTAATAGGAAGCAACTATTATAGTCCAGTTGTATCTCTCCCAGGTTTAAACTCAATTTGACCCCCACCTAATGCCTTCCTATTTAATTGTATTGTGATTGAACATTTTTGTTTCCACAGCTTTTCATTTCTATGTCCTTATTCCTTAGTTCCTATTTCTAAGATCATAAAGTTTTTGAAAACTTTATC
>NW_006770586.1:0-422 GCF_000442215.2 Lipotes vexillifer | reverse complement strand
TGACTGATATTCCATGGCACGTAAGTGTCGCAACTTGACGATCCATTTTTTACTTTCGTGGGTGTTTAACTTGTACAATGGACGAGGTTCCTGTAAAGAGGGTAGCCCCAAACTTTGGGGTGGCTCTGTCTTTTTGATTTCTGTTTCCCTAAGCCTAGTGCCCGAGGCTATGTACCTTGTTTTTTCGATGTTTCAGGAAATACCATACGTTTCTCCAGGGTGGCTGTTGGCAATTTACATCACGCTCATCAGCATAACAACGCTCCCTTTTCTCCCTGGCCTGTCCTGCCTTTCTGGATTTTACACTTTTTTCAGATTGCCTTTTTGACCGGGGGGAAGTGAGAGTTTATTGCAGCGTTGATTTCCATTGCAAGCTCGCTTGGTTGGCCAAAAAGGGCGTATGCGTTTTTTCCTGAATATAT
>NW_006770585.1:0-787 GCF_000442215.2 Lipotes vexillifer | reverse complement strand
TGCTGACTATATATCCTCCTTAGGTTCCGAATAGTTTAGAAAATGAGCAAATTAAACACACACATACACCCACACACACACCACTAAGTTTGACCAAAGCTGCAATAAAATTCAAGTTGGATATATTTGGAATTCTTCAATTTTAGAAATTGTGGAGAAGCTTCAGCTCAATACGAGTACGAATTCTCTGACAACTGGAATTATCTGAACATACAATGGGCCGCTTAATGAATCAGTGAGCTTCTTGTCACTGAAGGAAGGCTTTCTGGCAAAAGTCTTGTAACAACTGACAGCTTGGTCTAGATGACCCCTCAGAATTGGGGGCCATCTCCCGACGGAAATGTTGAGGAATTCTGCATGTCAGTATCTTGTCATCTATACCAAGGAGTGTGGGAGAAAACCTCTCCGAACTCTTCATGGGTCCCATCCCTTTTTTCTGATCTGGCAGTCCCCATGCCCAAGGAGCAGATAGGTACAACACAGGCTAATGCTGATTTACCTACCTCTTTGGATTTACATGTGACAGGTTTGGAAAAGGTGAATTAATTTGATAGCTCTGTTTTTAATCTCTTCTATTGTTAGAAATCTCTGTGCTCTACCTGATGTACTATGCAGATTAGAGGACAAATGAGAAACTGTTAAATGAGTCAGCTTAAAAAATGAGCACACGGGCTTCCCTGGTGGCGCAGTGGTTGAGAGTCCATCTGCCACGGGTTCGTGCCCTGGTCCGGGAAGATCCCACATGCCATGGAGCGGCTAGGCCTGTGAGCCATGGCTGCTGAGCCTG
>NW_006770584.1:0-815 GCF_000442215.2 Lipotes vexillifer | reverse complement strand
ATTCCATGGGGCCCAACTCCCCAGGTTTAATGGATTCTTCCTTCCCCTAAAACATTCATGGGACACCCAGAGTATGGTCGAACCCAGAGTATGGTCCACCGTGTGATCGGGCAACGTTCCTAAAATGCATCTCAGTTTACATGCCCTGGAACATGTGTTGGCCATTCAAGACACTTTCCTGACACTCCTCACACTTGCAGAGTAAGTGCCTTTAACGTCCTATTTGGCACACTTTGAAATTTCTGGGTAAGATGGACAGGAATGGCTAGAACCAACGAGAGACTAGTTGTAGGTGTTTGCGCGGGCACATTGAACTCTAATTTCTCACCAGCCAGAAGAATGAACCGAAGCCTCAGCGTGACGTGCCTGAACCAGACTAGAGTCTGAAGCAATCCTGCGGGATGGCGGCCAGCTCAAAAGAAAGTGAGGGGAGAATAGGTGCTCAGGACCACTATAATTCACAAACCTGCAGAGTTATAAATGACAGCTTTCATCCAAAAATATATTGAAGTAAGTCTGCGAAGAGAAGTTGAAAGTGAGGCAGAATTGCAGGAAACCGATTTCAGGAGGTGGTTTGGAATTGCATTTAAAGCCTATGAAAATAGGCTGAACGCCGACCAGGATGCACTTGGCCAAAAAGGGCGTATGCGTTTTTTCCTGAACATATTCAAAAAAAAACTCATAGGCCCTTTTTGGCCAACCAAGCAAGCTTGCAATGGAAATCTGCGCTAAAATGAACTCTCAAATGCCCATGGTCAAAAAGGATATCTGAAAAAAGTGTAAAATCCAGAAAGGCAGGACAGGCCAGGGAGAAC
>NW_006770582.1:0-221 GCF_000442215.2 Lipotes vexillifer | reverse complement strand
CTCCCCGGAAGGGGGGTGTGGATAGTGACCTGTGCTCGCACACAGGCTTCTTAGTGGCGGCAGAGCAGCCTTAGCGTCTCATGCCCGTCTCTGGGGTCCGCACTGTTAGCCGCAGCTCGCGCCCGCCTCTGGAGCTCCTTTAAGCAGCGCTCCTAATCCCCTCTCTCCCCGCGCACCAGGAAACAAAGAGGGAAGAAAAAGTCTCTTGCCTCTTCGGCAGG
>NW_006770581.1:1263471-1311358 GCF_000442215.2 Lipotes vexillifer | reverse complement strand
CTGGACCAGGGCTCGAACCTGTGTCCCCTGCATTGGCAGGCGGATTCCCAACCACTGCACCACCAGAGAAGCCCCATGCTCTCATTTTAAAACTGTATTGTGTGTCTTAGGTATTTGGTTAAAGTTTTTGCATATAGATTTGTTATTCTACATTAGATGTTAGGCATGTAGAAATGATCACAGGCATAAGGAACTTTCCAAATGTAAAGAGAATTCAGGATGCATTAGTTTTTCTTCCTTGCTAGGTTCCTGAGGTCATGTTTCCTGTTCATTTCCTTTTCCTAGTTTCCATCTTCCCTCAAGAGAGCTCAAATAAGATGACTTGAAGGTTCTGAGGACCACCGTCCTTCCATCCATTCACACATTCACAGACACAAGTGCCTTCTCTGGGCAACCATTGAACTGTCTGCTCAGGGATGCAAAGATGAATGACTTGTCCTCTGCACTCAGATCTAAACTGAGGCACAGAGAGAGGGTGATACAAAAAACCCCACAAATATCATTTTCTTTTCACTACTGTGTTGCAATTCAACCTAGAAAAATGAATTGAATTTTTATGCTAACAATTTAGAAATTCAAATAGGCCCCTGGATGATGTCAGTTCACCAGAGTGTTTAATACCCTTACACAACTTTCTCTGTTGGACAGTTGTATAAACAAATGGCCTAACTTATAACGTTTAGATGGGCTACCTAAATGCCCTTTCTTGACTTAATATAGGAGCTGGCATGTGGCTTCTTGCCATCTTGATTCCTATCATCTCAAGTGCCTGCCATCTCTGGTTCTTGGATTCTGAGAAAGTGGCACTGGACGCTAAAAAGTAGATTTCCTAATAGAAATGTTACTTTTCCCTACGGTGAGTCCACACAGGGTAGTTAGAAGGTCACGTTTATTTTAGCTGGAATTACATTGCCTCAGTTTGAATACTATACATTTAATAGATGAAAAGTGAAAATTAGCTTTTACTTGATATCAAGGAAAAAATAAATTTTACTTGGCATCAAAATATTTCAAAATACGGGAACCTTGGGGATAAAATAATAAAAGGGTCCTTGGTGGTGAAAAGATGGGAGACCATGGCAGAGTGTTGCATTTTCTATTAAGATTTGTAACAAGAACCTATAAAGTTGGGCATAAAAAATTTCAATATTTGGGAAGAAATATACTCACTATAGAATTGATAATACTCTCAAAAATATACCCTGATCTGCTCTTGAACATGTATGAAGCATCGTCATCAGAATCTTGACCTTGCAGTATTTTAGAGTATTCATTTATTCCACAGATACCATATTTCATTAATTCTAAAACATTTTCTTCACATTGTAGCATCTGAAATCCAAATACTTCTAAAACTTGGTGGTATATCATAATTTAATTTGCAGTATTTTTTAATGGTACATAAAATAAATGTATTTTATAATCTATGGAATCTTATATTTGAGGAAACATGGTAATTAGAATGCCAGCCATATACCAGTCAGTTTTAAGCTTTGGAGCTGTAATTGTGACCAAGATAGACTGGGTCCTTGTTATCAAGTTTACACTGTAGTGGAGAACACAGGGTAGTCAGGAAATGGTTTTCTTTTTAAGGGGAATTTCAGACATATACAAGAATAAAGTACAGTAATAAACCTACATATATGTATTATCACCCATCTTCAACAACTACCAATTCATAGCTAATCTCGTTTGCTCCACATTCCTACCTATTACCCACCCCAATTTTTTGAAGTTCACCCCAGACATAATATATGTCTTTAAAGACTGTACCACAATACCATCACACTAAAATAGAAAGGACTTCTTATTCCAAAAGATGGAGTACACAAACATTTCCCTATTGTTCCTGCTAAGTACAGCTAAAAACCATGAACATGATACATAAAACAAATATAAAATTCTGAAAGGGGGAAGAGAGAAGGCAGACTGGCTAGGGAAATCCTGGGAACCAAGGAACAATACAGTGGTAAGTTCCCTGGATTTTGTTATTGGTCTTATATTCTATAGTGATTACTGGAAAAGGCAGCCACCTGGAAATTCTGAGTACAGATAAAGAAAGGCCCAAGAAAAGCCTACTCTCTTTATCCAACGGACCAGGAAAGGGGCAGCCTACAAGACAGAAACTTTTATGTAATAAACCCTCTATTCAAGCCAAACACACAAAAACAACAAAACTAAGACCCTACCAGCAAAGATAATGTATAGAGCCTAGACTTTCACTGTTTCCAGGTTACAACAAAATGCTCCAGTAGGTCAGGTGGTAATGGGGGTCTCTCCCAACGCAGTGTGAGTGGAGAACACATGCGAACACTGGACTTCTATCTCCACCTGGGCTAACATGGCTCCTCTCCTCTTTCCTGTTAGGTGCCCTGCTCCTTCCACTAGGAAGTGTCAGAGGAAGCCTAACCGACAGTCAGAACTTTTTCCCACTTCTCAGCAGAACTGAGGCCATTCATGCACTTCCATCTACCATTCTGCATTGTCAATGGAGAATACATGAAGAGCATCAGGGTGCTCCCCTTCCTAGCCAGAATTATGTCAGCCTAGCCTACAGTGGAGCCTGAACTCCAATTTCTACCCATCAGTGACAAGGAGCCCTCCCGAGGCAGAGAGAAGAACCTGAACATCCATCTCCATCTGGCTGTAATGAGGCAGTGTCTTGTTCCCCAGCTGGAGCAGTACCTGAGGCCAGCTAAAACAGGTATCAGGGCTTCCCTGGTGGCACAGTGGTTGGGAGTCTGCCTGCCAATGCAGGGGACGCAGGTTCGTGCCCCAGTCCGGGAGGATCCCACATGCTGCAGAGCGGCTGGGCCCGTGAGCCATGGCCAGTGAGCCTGCGCATCCGAAGCCTGTGCTCCGCAACGGGAGAGGCCACAGAGGTGAGGCCCGCGTACCACAAAAAGAAAAAAAAAAACACGTATCAGAGGAGGCCTGCTAAAACACAAGATTTAATGAGATCCAGATTCTCATAATATCCAAAATGTTCAATGAAAAATCACTTTGAATGAAAAGTCACTTATCATACCAAGAACCAGGAAGATCTCAACTTGAGTGACAAAAGGCAACCAACAAACAGCAATACGGTGATGACACAAATGTTAGAATTACCTGACGAGGATTTTAAAGCAGCCATCATAAAAATGCTTCAACAAACAATTATGAACACTTGAAATAAATGAAAAAGTCTCAGCAAGGAAGTAGAAAGTCTCAACCAAGAGGTAGGATATATAAGAAAAACCAATTTAAAATTTTAAAACTAAAAAAAATACAATAACAAATTAAAAAAAAAAACCCCTCCAAGAATGAGCTCAACAACAGAATAAAGAGGATAGAGGAAAGAATCAGTGAACTTGAAAATGGAACCACAGAAATTAGCCAATTTGAACAATGATAAAAATAGACTGAAAAATAATAAAAAATAGGGCCTCAGGAAAATCTGAGACTATAACATGATAGAACATTCATATCACTGGAATTCCAGAAGAGAGGAGAAAGACGGTGTGGGACAAAGAAGTGTTCAAAGAAATAGTTTCTAAAAAAATTTCCCAAATTTATCAAAAGACATAAAAACCTATAGATTCAAAAAGCTGAATGAACTCCAAACAGGATAAACTAAAAAAATTCCACACCAAAAGCACATCATAGTCAAACTTCTGGAACCAAAAAAGAAAAATTATTGAACGCAGTCAGAAATGACATCTTACCTGCCAGGGCAGAGGCCAGGAGACATCACAGTGGTGGGTCTATATGGTGGCAGCTCTGTGAGGCTGTCTGGCTCTTACACTCGGCCGCCACTAGCTCCTACAGGGTCTTCCTTGCACAAGGGGCTGACCCAAATACTGCTCGTCTTAGACCTGGCCTGGTGGTTGCGCATCAACTTCCCCTACGTCTTCATCATAGCTTCCATGACGCTCAAAGTCCACATGCAGGTTCATATTGAGATCCATCGGAGGCCTTCCTCGGACTGACAGATGTGTCCTTAGGCTCAGGGCATCAGAGAACACCTAGCATGAGGGACTCTCAGCATCCGCCTCGCAGAAGAGAAGGGAGCAGGTGATGACTCAAGACAAAATACTGTATAGACTTAACAGAATGCAGAAGGAGAGCCCTTGCCCATCAGATATAACTTCCAGGACGAATAAGCTTGCAGTTGATGTAAATGGTAATTCACAAAATGAGGAGTTAACACTGGAAATGAAAATGATCTGAGTGAGGTCAGCTTCTTGCTTCACGATGGCAACAAAGCACTTCCATGTTTGCAAGAATCAGTAAGAAGAAATTCAGCTTCAGCAGCTGTTCAGAGGAAGACTGGATCTGTTCTTTGCTCCTGCAAAAGAGTGTTTTGCTGGGGTGTCCTGTGGCACTGGAGAAGCTCAGGTGAGGCACTGGCTGGGAGGAGAGCCCACAGCCACTGAGAGCCACAGAGGACAGAGCCACAAAGGAGATCCTGGGGAGTCAGGACTACCATCCTCTCAAAAATGGTCAGAAATGGGGATGTGTGAGGATGAACCACCAAGTGCTTTTCTGGAGAGGCTAGACTCTGAGTTGGAACTGTCTTGCCTGCATTCCATCCTGTCTACACTGCTGCAGCACATCCCCAAATATTCTTGAATGATGAGACAAAATGTGTTTTCCCTGGCCATTCAAAGCTCATGTTTTCAGAGCAAACCGTAGAATACAAGAAAATGCTTTCATGTGAAAAAAGTACCTCAAATGATCTGCAGATAACACTGGCATTACTGGCTCTACAAGCTTTTGAATTTGCAAATCTGTTATGTCATAATTAAGGTACAAGCAGAACAATAAAAATAGATTAATTTTAAAAGTCCTAAATGATTTCTTTTGCAGTAAGTCTGGATGCAAACCATGCAGCCATGAAGCTCCTGCTTTGGTTTGTGTGACCAGATAGACTTAAAGTAAGTGGAATGCTGGTTGATATGGAAGGAAATTTTTGACTTTTAAATTGTGCTTGAAAGACATTCAGATGGGAAACCATTTCAAGGAGAATATTGATATATCCTACATAAATGTCAGATTAGACCCTAAAGATTTAACATGAAGCATTTAATATGCCTTCAACACCCATTCTAAAGGGCTACGGTCCCAGATACTGACTCTCCAGACTGTCTCTGACCATCTAATGGAAGTAGATATTTGTAAAATCAACCCCTCTGTACTTGCTCTGAGCCAGGCTGAGTTGATGGTAAGCTGCTACCATTTCTGCATTTTTTTTTTTCTCGCGGTACGCGGGCCTCTCACTGTTGTGGCCTCTCCCGTTGCGGAGTACAGGCTCCGGACGCGCAGGCCCAGCGGCCATGGCTCACGGGCCCAGCCGCTCTGCGGCATTTGGGATCTTCCTGGACCGGGGCACGAACCCGTGTCACCTGCATCGGCAGGCGGACTCAACCACTGCACCACCAGGGAAGCCCCATTTCTACATTTTGTAGAATAATTTTGGTCTACAAAACTTGATTTCTCACATGCCTTTCCTTCCACTTCAAATGCAATAAATGGAGGCCCTACAGTGAAAGTTGCAACATTAACCTTACCTTTAGGTAAACCTTTCTCTAATTAGGAACCCTAGCAGTGCTATTTGAAATAAAAAGGAGCTTGAGGCTATCTGTCGTTGCTCAGTTATAGAGAGGCAAATCAAGTATTTCCCTTATAGAAGGTTTCCAGTTTATAGGAGTCAAGGTATCTCTTACACTTAGATTTTTCTGTGTTAACTCCTTTTGTTGTGTGTTGATAACTTTGATAAAAGGCACTTAAGAGTGTAAGTTTTTAAGGAGTCCCAAAGTAAGACTTAACCAATTTCAGAATTATTTGACTGCATATATTAGTTTATATTGTGTGCTAAATTACTATGCTGTGTGCTATTTTAGTGTTTTGGGAAAATGAAAAATAAAGCCCATTCTTTGGCATAATAAATGTCTCATATTATGTGTGTAAAAGAAAATTACAATTGGTTTCTCATCAGGAACAATGAAGGCCAGAAGGAAGTGGCACACTTTTCAAATTCTGAAAGAAAAGAACTGCCAACGCAGAATTCTATATCTGGTAAAAATATGCTTCAGGGATGAAGGGGGGAAATCAAGGCATTCTCAGATGAAGGAAAACTAAGAGAACTTGTTTCCAGCATACCTGCCCTAAAAGAATGACTAAAGGAAGTTCTTGAAACAGAAAGGAAATGATAAAAGAAGGAATCTTGAAACATCAGGAAGAACAGAAAGAGTAAAAATATGGATAAATACAGTACACTGTATTTTTCTTGAGTTTTCTATGTTTGTTGAAGCAAAAATTATAGCTGTCTATTGTGGTTTTCAATGTATATAGAGGAAATAAGACAATTATAAATGGGAGGGTCAAGGGCATAAAGAGGTAAGTTTTTTATACTTCGCTCAAACGTAAAATATTGACGCCAGTAGACAGTGACAAGTTATGTATTTATAAGGTAATGCCTAGAGCAACCACTCTGAAAGCTATAGAAAGAGGTATACTCAAAAATGTGATAGATACATCAAAATGGAATTTTTTAAAAAGTTCAATTAACCCACAGATAGGCAGGAAAACAGAAAAATGTTAAACATAGAGAACAACCAGAAAATAAAAAATAATGGCAGACTTAAATATGCATACATCATAATTACATTAAATAACAAGACACTAAATATTAAAGACAGAGATTGGCAGTGCATTAAAAATATGACCCAATTATATGAACTATATGGTATCTGTAAGAAACTCACTTCAAATATAATGATAAAGGGAGGTTGAAAGTGAAAGGATGGAATAAAAGATACACTTTGAAACATTAATCAAAAGCAGGAGTGGCTATATTGGTATCAAATAATGTAGACTTTAAAGTAAGAAATTTAGGGATAGGGAGGGATGTTTCATAGTGATAAAAGGGTCAATCCACTAAGAAGACAGCAATCTTAAATTTTTATGTACAAAGTAATAAGGATGCAAAATATGTGAAGCGAAAACTGACAGAAATGAGTGGAAACAAATATAAAATTATAGTTAATGACTTCAACATCCCTCTCTCAACAACTGATAGAACAATTTGATAGAAAATCAGCAAAGGGAATTCCCTGGCGGTCCAATTGTTAGGACTCTGCACTTTCATGCTGAGGCCATGGGTTCAATCCCTGGTCAGTGAACTAGGATCCCACAAGCCATGTGGTGCGGCCAAAAAAAAGCAAGGATATAGAACTCAACATCATCCCATCAATCAATCAATGTGATCTAAACACTTAAGAAACACTCCACTCAACAATGACGGAATGCACAATCTTTTCAAGTACCTGGGGGATATATGTCAAGATAGACCATTCCTAAGCTATAAAACAAATCTCAACAAATTGAAAAGAATTGAAATAATATAAAATGTGTCCTCTGGCCACAATGGAATCAATTAGAAATCAATAACAGAAAGCTAAAAGGAAAATTTCCAAACACTTAGAAACTAAACAACACACTTCTAAATAATTCATGGGTTAAGTCTCAAGGGAAATTTTAAGATATCTGTTTAACAGAATGAAAATGAAAATATATACACACTACTGTATATAAAACAGATAACCAACAAGGACCTATTGTATAGCACAGGGAGCTATACTCAATATTTTGTAATAACCAATAAGGGAAAATAATCTGAAAAAAAATATATATATATATATCTGAACCACTGCTGTACACCTGAAACCAACTATATTTCAGTTAAAAAGAGGAAAGATTGCAAATCAATCAAGGCTACTACCTCAAGAAACTAGGGGGAAAAAAGCAAAATATACTCAAGTAGAATGCAAAAATAAAAAGCTGAAATGAATGGGATAGAAAAAAGTTAATTGAGAAACACAAATGAAACAAAAAGCTTTGAAATGTTCAATCAAACTGACAAACTTCTCACAAGACTGAAAGGGAAAAATAGAGAAGACTCAAGTTACTAACATCAAAAATAAAATAAGGGATATTACTATAGGCCCTGCAGACATTAAAAATATAATAATGGAATATCACAAACAACTCTACACATATATCTGACAACTCTGATTATATGGAGCAATTCCTCAAAAAGTACAAACTACTACAACTCATCAAATATAAAATGTATAATTTGAATAACCATATAACTATTATGGAAATTGAGTTTGTAATTTTGTGACTCTCACAAAACAATCTTCACACCTACATGGTTTTATTGGAGAATGAAAGAAGAATGAATGAAGAATTAACATGTCTATACAAACTCTTCCTGAAACAGAAGAGGAGGGAAAACTTCCCAATTTGTTTTATTACCTTGATACCAAAGCCAAAGACAGTAAAAACACAAACAGAACTGCAGACCAATATCTCTCACGATTAGAGATAGAAAAATTCTTAACGAAGTGTTAGCAAATAGAATTCAGCAATATAGTAAAAAATTATACACCATGACCAAGTGGGATTTATCCCAGGTATGCAAGGCTGGTTCAATTAATGTAATCATAGCAATAGGCTAAGGAAGTCATATGACCATATCAAAAGATGCAGAAAAAGCACCTGACAAAATCCAAGACATATTCATGATAAACACTCAGCAAACTAGAATACAGGGGAACTTCCTCAACATGACATACACACACAAAATCTACAAAAGTCTACAGTTAACACTGTGCTCAATGTTTAGAAACTAGATGATTTCTTCCTAAGATCAGGAACAAGGCAAGGATCTCTCACTACGTCTATCCCACATCATACTGGCAGTTCTAGCTAATGCAATATAACAGTAAAAGGTATACAGGTAGCTTGGGAAGGAAGAAATAAAACTGATTTTGTTCCCAGTTACCTGATTATTGTTGTAGAAAATCCCAAAGATGAATAAAAAACTCCTGAACTAATAAGCCACTGTATTAAGGTTTCAGGATACAAGGTTAATACACAAAAATCAATTGCTTTGGGACTTCCCTGGTGGTGCAGTGGTTAAGAATCCGCCTGCCAATGCAGGGGACATGGGTTCAAGCCCTGGTCTGGGAAGATCCCACATGCGATGGAGCAACTAAGTCCTTGCGCCACAACTACTGAGCCTGGGCTCTAGAGCCTGCGAGCCACAACTACTGAGCCTGTGTGTCACAACTACTGAAGCCCGTGTGCCTAGAGCCCGTGCTCTGCAACAAGCCACCGCAATGAGAAGCCCGTGCACTGCAACGAAGAGTAGCCCCTGCTCACCGTAATTAGAGAAAGCCCACGTGCAGCAACGAATACCCAACGCAGCCAAAATAAAATAAATAAATTAAAAAAAAATCAACTCCTTTGCTATATACCAGCAATAAACAATTAGAATGTGAAATTTTAAATATAATGACATTTACATTAATAGCCCAAAAATAAAATAATTAGGTATGTCACAAAATATGTACAGGATCTGAGGAAAACTACAAAACTGATTAAACAAATCAAAGATGATCTAAATGAATGGAGACATAATCCATGTTCATTGAATAGGAAGACTCAATATTGTTAGGATGGCACAATATGCATTGATCCATAGATTTCAATGCAATCTCAGTCAAATTCCCAGCAAGTTATTTTTGGATATAGACAAACTGATTCTAAAGTTTATATGGAAAGGCAAAAGACCCAGAATGGCCAACACAACAAGAAAAGCACCACCAGCAGGCTTACAGTACCTGACTTCAAGTCTTTCTATAAAGTACAGTAATCAAGACAGTGTGATACTGCCAAAAGTATAGACTAACAGATCAATGGAACAGAATAAAGAGCCCAGAGATAGAACCACATAAATACAGCCAATTGATCTTTGGCAAAAGAGCAAAGGCCATTCAATGGAGAAAGGATACCCTTTTCAACAGATGTTCAAACTGGACATCCACATGCAAAAAAATTAATCCAGACCTTACACCTTTCACAAAAATTAACTAAAAATAGGTCATAGGCTAAATGTAAAACACAAAACTCTAAAATTTCTTGAAGCTAACACAAGCCAAAATCTAGGCGACTTGGGCTTGGTGATGAGTTTTTAGATACAACACCAAAAGCATCATCCATGAAAGAAAAAATAGCTAGGTTAAAACGAATAACTCCTCCTCTGTAAAAGACACTATAAACGAAATGAAAAGGCAAGCTACAGACTTGGAGAAAATGTTTGTGAAACACACACTTGATAAAAGACTTGTACATTCCAAAATGTATGAAGAACTCTTAAAAACTGAACAATAACAATGCAATTAAAAAATAGACAAGAGAACTGCTACACATGTATTAGAATGGTTAAAATCTGCAGCACTAACAATATCAGATGCTGGTGAGGGTATGGAAATACAGGAACTCCCAGTCATTGCTAGTAGAAATGCAAAATAGTACAGCCACTTTGGAAGACAGTTTGGTAGTTTCTTGCAAAAGTAAACTTAGTCTTATCATATGATCCAGCAATCACATTCCTACATATTTACCCAAGTGAGATGAAAACTTATATCCACAGAAAATTCTGCACCTGAATGTATACAGTGGCTTCATTGATGACTGTCAAAACTGGAAGCAATCAAGAGCTCCTCTGGTCGGTGAATAGACTGTGGAATATCCATACATTGGAATATTATTCAGTGACAAAAACAAATGAAATATCAAACCACAAAAAGACATGGGAGACCTCAAATTCACATTGCTAAGTGAAAGAAGCCAGTCTGAAAAGGCTACATATTGTATGATTCTAACTATATGACTTCTGGAAAAGGTAAAACTACAGAGATAGTAAAAATAACAGTGGTTGCCACGAGTTTGGAGTGGGAAACAGAGATGGGGGAAGGAGTGAAAAGTTGGAGCATGGAATTTTTAGGGTGATCAGACTATATGATAATGTAATGTTAGATACATGACATTATGCACTTGTGAAAACCCACAGAACTGTACAACACAAGCAGTGAACACCAAAGTGAACTAGGGACTTTAATAATAAGTAGCAATATTGGGACTTCCCTGGTGGTGCAGTGGTTAACAATTCGCCTGCCAATGCAGGGGACATGGGTTCGAGCCCTGGTCCAGGAAGATCCCACATGCCGCAGAGCAACTAAGCCCGTGTGCCACAACTACTGAGCCTGCGAGCCACAACTACTGAGCCCAAGTGCCACAACTACCAAAGCCCACATGCCTAGAGCCCATGCTCTGCAACAAGAGAAGCCACTGCAAAGAGAAGCCTGCACACCACAATGAAGAGTAGACCCCTCTTGCCACAACTAGAGAAAGCCCGCACGCAGCAAAGAAGACGCAATGCAGCCAAAAATTAATTAATTAAAAAAAATAATAAGTAGCAATATTGACTTATCAGTTACAAATGTACCACACTAATACAAGAAGTTAAGAAGAGGGGAAACTCTGGGGAAGAGGGAGTGTTTAGGAACTACACATACTATCTTGTGAACTTTCTGTAAACCCAAAATCTCTCTAAAAAATAAACTCTTTTTTAAAAGAGGGGGAGGAAGGCAGGGGGAGGCAAAGAGAGAGAGAGAATAGTATGAGTTGATTGTGGGGCCGGACTTTGCATGGCTTTGAGCTGCACTGAAGATTTCACTGTCTAAAAACAATGGGGTGCCACTGATAGGACTCAGGTACCCAGTGTCAAGGTTTAGGGTTGAACATCTGCTATTTCCAGGCCTCCTGTTGATGATGGAGGTCTTGAGACTTTTTCACTAGTCTACTGAAATGTAATTCTCTATACCTTCATGTGTCTATGAACATACCAACTCCCGCTTCCTTTTATAAAATAGTAAGCCTAAATTCAACAAACATTTGCTCCAAATACTGGAATTTTAAGAGTTTATCAGTCCTTGAGGATATGAAGGGGCCCAGAGAATTCTACTTCTATCAGTAAGATAGAGTAAATGATTTTTTAAAAACCCCAGGGCTTCCTTGGTGGCGCAGTGGTTAAGAATCCGCCTGCCAGTGCAGGGGACATGGGTTCAATTCCTGGTCCGGGAAGATGCCACATGCTGCAGAGCAACTAAGCCCGTGTGCCACAACTACTGAGCCTGTGCTCCAGAGCCTGCGAGCCACAACTACTGAAGCCTGCACACCTAGAGCCGGTGCTCCACAACAAGGGAAGCCACCGCAATGAGAAACCCATGCACCACAACGAAGAGTAGCCCCCGCTCGCCACAATTAGAGAAAGCCTGCGTGCAGCAACAAAGACCCAATGCAGCCAAAAATAAATAAATTAATTAATTAAATTAAAAAACCCAACTATACTCTAGATATAACATACCTTTATGGATTTTTTTGTTCTTGAAAAGTCCCACCTCCTTTCAGCCTTCCCCCAAGTGAATTAAAACTAAATCTAGGAATAGTAAATGGTAAGCAAAGGGGAGAGAAAGTGCTGTCCTGAGGGTGGGTGCCAAAAATTGCACTATAACTTGTATGACTATACTTCGGGCCAATAAAGAAGGGGGAATGACTAGGCAGATTAGAAGAATCAAGTAAAACCAAAAGAAATGGAAAATAAAATTGGTTAAATGACAGATTAGACACAGTTGAAGAGAAGGTTTGAGATTGGCAGCTATATCTGATTACTCAAAGTGAGATATAGAGAGGCAAGTCAGTGGATAAAAATTAAATGAGATGGTTCATTTGATGGCCTTCACAGATCTGTCTTTTGATTCAACAGTATTTGGAAGGAAGATAACCCAGGACTATTCTCCTTCTAGGCTCTGATCACACTTCAATATTCTGTCCAACCTCAGCCTCCAAAGTACCCCTGAACCAGCTCACATCTCATGCCTCCAAGACCAGCTAACACTGTATTTTGTGGCCAGTGCCTTGTCTCCAACAAGAGCTCCCAGATCCTTCAGAATTATTCAAACAAAGCCAAGACCACTCACTATCCACTATCTGGCCAAGCTGTATTTGTGAATCTCTAACACCTGACTGTCTCTGGGCTTCTTTCTTCCTTCCTTTCTCTTCCTTTCTTCATTTCTGTTCCTTTCTTCCTTTCTCTTTCTTTCTTTCCTCTTTCTTTCTCTCTTTCTTTCTTTCTTATTTATGCCATGTTGGGTCTTCATTACTGCACATGGGCTTTCTCTAGTTGCAGTGAGTGGGGGCTACTCTTTGTTGTGGTACGCGGGCTTCTCATTGCAGTGGCTTCTCTTGTTGCAGAGCACAGGCTCTAGGCATGCGGGCTCAGTAGGTGCAGCACATGGGCTCTAGGGCACGCAGGCCCAGTAGTTGCGGTGCGCAGGCACTAGAGTGCAGGCTCAGTAGTTGTGGCGCATGGGCTTAGTTGCTCCGCAATATGTGGGATCTTCCTGGACCAGGGATCAAACCTGTGTCCCCTGCATTGGCAGGCGGATTCTTAACCACTGCACCACAAGGGAAGTCCCTGGGCTACTATTTTAATTGCAACAATGTGGCCCTCTAAAGGGTGTTGTGCCACTTCTGGAAGTTGTCAAGGCAGAAACACAAAGGCACCAAATGCCTCCTTGCAAAACTAGTTTAGTGATGGTGCCTTCTTTGAGGATAAACAGAAGCCATCTCAAGATGAGTCAGGTTACACCTTGGATGCCTTAGAGGAGAAGAACTGAAGCTGGCCCTAATAGATCTGCATCCTCTGGGCTCTCACAGCACAGCTCCTCATGTCTGTGACTTCTGAAAGCACCACTTCCTAAAGCAGGAAGTGAAACGCATCAAGAAGATGTGCTTCCCCCTGACGAACCTCTACAGGTCAGGCTCGGGTAGTACCTCTTTTAAAGACTCACACTCAAGCATGATTACAGACCTCCTGAATTCAGTGGCCCTTGAGGGGCACTCTTACATTCCCCTGGCTTCAGGGACTCCACCTGAACTTCTGCTCCCATCCCAAGGGCAGTTGTTTACATACTCCTCCAGACACTTTTCCAAGCTGTGAACAAGATGGAAACAATAAAGTTTTTTCTTTTTAACATGGAAAAAGTTTAAATTTAAAATAACTAAAGAGAGTGGCATGGACTTATATATACTACCAAATGTAAAATAGCTAGCTAGTGGGAAGCAGCCACATAGCACAGGGAGATCAGCTCGGTGGTTCGTGACCACCTAGAGGGATGGAATAGGGAGGGTGGGAGGGAGACGCAAGAGGGAGGAGATATGGGGATATATGTATATGTATAGCTGATTCACTTTGTTATAAAGCAGAAACTAACACACCATTGTAAAGCAATTATACTCCAATAAAGATGTTACTAAATAAATAAATAGATAAATAAATAAAAATAACTAAGAGAAGTGGAGGATAGACTCAGATTTAAATGGGTCTGATCGGAGTCCCAGAAAAGAATAGGGACAGTGGGGCAAAGGCAATACTTGAAGATCATTTTCTAGGACTAATGAAATACATTCCTAAAAACATCAGACTGAAACTGCAGAACTAAAGCAGAAACTAACAGCAGATCTTAAAAGCAGGAAAATAGAAAAGAGTGATACTCTGTTAAAAAAAAATTAATGAAATAAGAATGTTATTATAACAAATATAATTATATTACTATAATCATAAATTTTTGTATATTATGTCTTGACTTTTATTCATTGGAAATTAATAAAAATAATATATTAATGAATAAAATTTATGAAGTAACATCTTTATATGCTGGAAGAATAGTTGTTAACCCACTTGACCACATTTCAAGAATGAAAATAAAGATATTTTTAGGTAAAACAAAAATTAAGTGTTTACCATATCAAGCTTTTACTAAAGCAAACTCTAAAAGGATATACTTTAGGAAGAGTGATGAAGAAATAAAATAGTAATGTATATGTAAATATAATTTTAAAAGCAAGAAAAACATTAATGCCTAATTCATGAAGTTAAAAATAAGGACTAAAGTAAAATAATGGGTAACGATAGCATGGAATTTTGGACGCAAGTGATCAGAAATAATGTTTTCACATTCTTCTGTTTTTCAAGTGGAGGTATAAGTCATTGTTAAATATAAATGTTTAATACCGATGTTAAAAATTTCATCAGTAATCATTCAAAGAATAGAAATATGAATGGAAATATATATATTCTAACATATATATTCTAATGATTAGTGGTCCTAAATAACCAATGGGTCAAAGAAGAAATCAAACAGAAAATCAGAAAATACTTTGCAATGAATAAAAATGAAGACACAATATACCAAATCTTATGAGATGCAGCTAAAGCAGTTCTTAGAGACTAATTTGTATCTGTAAATGCCTACACTAAGAAAAACGAAAGATCTCAAATCAATAACTTAACCTTCTACCCTAGGACACTGGAAAAAGCAGAACAAATTAAACCTACAAATAGAAGAAAGGAAACAATAAAGATTAGAGCAGGAAAAAATGAAACAACGAACAGAAAACAATAGAGATAATTAATGAAACAAAAATCTGGCTCTTTGAAAAGATCAACATAATTGATATACCTTTAGGTAGTTTGACAAAGAAGAAAAGAGAAGAATCAAATTACTAGAATCAGAATTGAAAGAGGGACATTAGTACTAATCTTACAGATGTAAAAATAATTATAAAGGAATACCATGAACAAATTAACTAACTTAGGTGAAATGGACAAATTCTTAGGAAGACCCAAGTTACTGAAACTGACTCAAGAAGAAAGAGACAATCTGAATAGACCTATAGCAAGTAGAAATATTGAATAGATAATTTTTCAAAACGATAATTTTTCAAAACTAACCACAAAGATAGCCTAGGCTGATATGGCTTCACTGCTAAATTCCAAGAATTAATACCAACCAATTCTTCACTAAGTCTTCCAAGCACAGAAGAGGCAGTAAAACTTCCCAAATGCTTCTGAAACAAGTATTATTCCAATAATAAAAGTAGACAAAGACAGTACAAGAAAACTTCGAACACACTAGCAAACTAAATGCAGCAAACATATAAAATAAATTATACACCTTGACAAAGTGGGATTTATCCCAGGAATGCAAGGTTTGGTTAACATCTGAAAATCAATTAATGTCATACATCATATCAATGGAATAAAAACAAAAATCACCTTATAATCTCAATAGATGTAGAAAAAGCATTTGACAAAATTGAACATCCTTTCACGATTGAAAGTACTCAACAAACTAGAAATACAAGGGAATTTTTTCAACCTAATAAAACACATCTACCAAAAAACCCTCAGGTAACATCATACTTGATGAAAGACTGTATCATTTCCCATAAGATCAGGAATGAGACAGGGATTTATGATTTCACCACTTGTATTCAACATTGTACAGGAGGTTCTATCCTGGGCAATTAAACAGGAAAAGTAAGGAATAGACATTTAGTTTGGAAAGGAAGAAATGAAAGTATTTCTACTCACAGATGGTATGATCCTGTACATAGAAAATTCTAAGGAACCCACTGACAACTTTTAGAACTAAGAAATAAGTTCAGCAAGGTTTCAGGATACAAGATCATGTACAAAAATTAACTGTATTTCTATACACTTGCAATGGTCTATTTGAAAATGAAATTATGAAAGGAATTTCTTTTATAATAGCATCAAAAAGAATAAGGTACTGAGGAATAAATTTAACAAAAGAAGTGCAAAATTTATACTCTGAAAAATACAGTGCATTGTTGAAAGCAGTTAAAGAAGATCTAAATAAATGGAAAAGCTTCCCACTTTCAAGGGTCAAAAGACAATATTGTTAAGATAGCAGTGTTCCCCATACTGATCTCCAGATTCAGTGCAATCCCTAAGAGAACTCCAGCTGACTTCTTTATACAAATGATGAGGTGATTCTAAAATTCACATGGAATTGCAAAGGAACCAGAAGAGCCAAAATAATCCTGAAAACAGAGAAAAAAGTAAAAGGACTCACATTTCCCAGTTTCAAAACTAGTACCAGGATAGATATATAGATCAGTGTAACAGATTGTGAGTCTAGAAATAAACTCATACATCTGTGGTCAACTGATTTTCTGTAAGGTTGCCAACACCATTTAGTGGGGATAGAATAGTCTTTTCAACAATGGTAATAGGACAACTGGATAGCCACATGCAAGAGAATGAAATTAGAACTTTACCTCATACCATGTATACATATAAGTTAACTGAAAATGGCTCAAAGACCTAAATGTAAGAGCAAAAACTATAAAACTCCAAGAAGAAAATGGAGATGTAAATCCTGATGACCTTGCAGTTCCTCAAAAAATTAAACATTGATTTACCATTTGATCCAGCAATTCTACATTGGGTATATATACAAAAGGCTTGAAACCTGGGACTCAAACAGATATTTGTACAACAATGTTCATAGCAGCATCATTCAAAATAGCCAAAAGGAAGAAACAACACAAATATCTATCAACAGATGAACTGATCAACAAAATGTGATATGCATACACTGGAATATTATTCAGCTTTAAGAAATAAGGAAATTCTAATATATGCTACAACACAGATAAGCCTTGAAGACATAATACTAAGTGAAATAAGCCAGATAAAAAAGGACACATATTGTATAATTCTACCTATCTGAGGTACCTAGAATAGTCAAATGCATAGAGACAAAAAGTAGAACAGTGTTTACCAGGGATGGGGGAGTGGAGTATAGGGAGTTACTGTTTAATGGGGACAGAGTTTCTGTTTGGTTTGATGAAAAAGTTCTGGAGATGGGTAATGGTGATGGTTGTACAACAATGTGAATGTACTTAATGCCACTGAAAAGTCCACTTAATATGGTTAAAATGCAAAATTTTATGTTATGCATAATTTACCACAATAAAAAATAAAATTAAAAAATTCTTCATGGCCTTGGACTTTGTAGGAGATTCTTAGCTATGGCAATAAAAGTAAAAATGGTAAAAGAAAAAATAGGGAGGTTGGACTAAATAACAATTTTAAAGGTTTGTGTTTCAAAAGAAACAAGAGAGTGAAAAGACAACCCACAAAATGGGAGAACATTTTTGCATATATCTAACAAGGGATTTGTATTTAGAATACATAAGTAACAATTACAATAATAAAAAGAAAAATAATCCAGTTTTTCTTTTTTTATTTTAAACATCTTTATTAGAGTATAATTGATGGTGTGTTGTGTGTTAGTTTCCGCTTAATAACAAAAGTGAATCAGTTATACATATACATATGTCCCCATATCTCTTCCCTCTTGCATCTCACCCCCTCCCACCCCCACCCCCATCCCACCCCTCTACGTGGTCATAAAGCACCGAGCTGAGAGCTGATCTCCCGGTGCTATGCGGCTGCTTCCCACTAGCTATCTATTTTAAGTTTGGTAGTGTATATTTGTACATGCCACTCTCTCACTTTGTCCCAGCTTACCCTTCCCCCTCCTCATATCCTCAAGTCCATTCTCTAGTAGGTCTGCATCTTTATTCCCGTCTCGCCCCTAGGTTCTTCTGACCTTTTTTCTTTTTTTTTTTAGATTCCATATATATGTGTTAGCATATGGTATTTGTTTTTCTCTTTCTGACTTACCTCACTCTGTATGACAGTCTCTAGGTCCATCCACCTCACTACAAATAACTCAGTTTCATTACTTTTTATGGCTGAGTAATAGTCCATTGTATATATGTGCCACATCTTCTTTATCCATTCATCTGTTGATGGACACTTAGGTTGCTTCCATGTCCTGGCTATTGTAAATAGAGCAGCAATGAACATTTTGGTACATGACTCTTTTTGAATTATGGTTTTCTCAGGGTATATGCCCAGTAGTGGGATTGCTGGGTCGTATGGTAGTTCTATTTGTAGTTTTTTAAGGAACCTCCATATTGTTTTCCACAGTGTCTGTATCAATTTACATTCCCACCAACAGTGCAAGAGAGTTCCCTTTTCTCCACACCCACTCCAGCATTTAGTGTTTGTAGGTTTTTTGATGATGGCCATTCTGACTGGTGTGAGATGATACCTCATTGTAGTTCTGATTTGCATTTCTCTAATGATTAATGATGTCGAGCATTCTTTCATGTGTTTGTTGGCAATCTGTATAACTTCTTTGGAGAAATGTCTATTTAGGTCTTCTGCCCATTTTTGGATTGGATTGTTTGTTTTTCTGATATTGAACTGCATGAGTTGCTTGTATGTTTTGCAAATTAATCCTTTGTCAGTTGCTTCATTTGCAAATATTTTCTCCCATTCTGAGAGTTGTTTCAGAAAAATGTGTATTCTGTTGTTTTTGGATGGAGTGTTGTATAAATATCAATTAAGTCCATCTTGTTTAATGTATCATTTAAAGCTTGCGTTTCCTTATTTATTTTCATTTTGGATCATCTGTCCATTGTGAAAGTGGGGTGTTAAAGTCCCCTACTATGAATGTGTTACTGTCAATTCCCCTTTTAATGGCAGTTAGCATTTGCCTTATATATTGAGGTGCTCCTATGTTGGGTGCATAAATATTTACAATTGTTATATCTTCTTCTTGGATTGATCCCTTGATCATTATGTAGTGTCCTTCTTTGTCTCTTGTAATAGTCTTTGTTTTAAAGTCTATTTTGTCTGATATGAGAATTGCTACTCCAGGTTTCTTTTGATTTCCATTTCCATGGAATATCTTTTTCCATCCCCTCACTTTCAGTCTGTATGTGTCCCTAGGTCTGAAGTGGGTCTCTTGTAGACAGCATCTTGAAAACAAGACAGGTCTTGTTTTCGTATCCATTCAGCCCATCTGTGTCTTTTGGTTGGAGCATTTAATCCATTTACTTTTAAGGTAATTATCAATATGTATGTTCCTATTACCATTTTCTTAATTGTTTTGGGTTTATTATTGTATGTCTTTTCCTTCTCTTGTGTTTCCTGCCTAGAGAAGTTCCTTTAGCATTTGTTGTAAAGCTGGTTTTGTGGTACTGAATTCTCTTAGCTTTTGATTGTCTGTAAAGCTTTTAATTTCTCCATCAAATCTGAATGAGATCCTTGCTGGGTAGAGTAATCTTGGTTGTAGGTTTTTCTCCTTCATCACTTTAAATATGTCCTGCCACTCCCTTCTGGCTTGCAGAGTTTCTGCTGAAAGATCTGCTGTTAACCTTATGGGGATTCCCTTGTGTGTTATTTGTTGTTTTTCCCTTGCTGCTTTTAATATGTTTTATTTGTATTTGATTTTTGACAGTTTGATTAATATGTGTCTTGGCATGCTTCTCCTTGGATTTATCCTTTATGGGACTCTCTGTGCTTCCTGGACTTGATTAACTATTTCTTTTCCCATATTAGAGAAGTTTTCAACTATAATCTCTTCAGATATTTTCTCAGTCCCTTTCTTTTTCTCTTCTTCTTCTGGAACCCCTATAATTCGAATGTTGGTACGTTTAATGTTGTCCCAGAGGTCTCTGAGACTGTCCTCAATTATTTTCATTCTTTTTTCTTTATTCTGCTCTGCAGTAGTTATTTCCACTGTTTTATCTTCCAAGTCACTTATCCGTTCTTCTGCCTCAGTTATTCTGCTATTGATTCCTTCTAGAGGAGTTTTAATTTCATTTATTGTGTTTTTCATCACTGTTTGCTTGCTCTTTAGTTCTTCGAGGTCCTTGTTAAACGTTTCTTGCATTTTGTCCATTCTATTTCCAAGACTTGGGATCATCTTTAGCATCATTATTCTGAATTCTTTTTCAGGTCGACTGCCTATTTCCTCTTCATTTGTTAGGTCTGGTGCATTTTTATCTTGCTGCTTCATTGGCTGTCTGTTTCTCTGTCTTCTCATATTGCTTCTTACTGTGTTTGGGGTCTCCTTTTCGCAGGCTACAGGTTCGTAGTTCCCGTTGTTTTTGGTGTCTGTCCCCAGCGGCTAAGGTTGGTTCAGTGGGTTGTATAGGCTTCCTGGTGGAGGGGACACTTGCCTGTGTTCTGGTGGATGAGGCTGGATCTTGTCTTTCTTGTGGGCAGGTCCATGTCTGGTGGTGTGTTTTGGGGTGTCTGTGGACTTATTATGGTTTTAGGCAGCCTCTGTGCTAATGGATGGGGTTGTGTTCCTGTCTTGCTAGTTGTTTGGCAGAGGGTGTCCTGCACTATAGCTTGCTGGTTGTTGGGTGGAGCTGGGTCTTGGCGTTGAGATGGAGATCTCTGGGAGATTTTCACCGTTTGATATTGCATGGAGCTGGGAGGTCTCTTGTGGACCAGTGTCCTGAACTTGGCTCTCCCATCTCAGAGGCAAGCCATGACACCTGGCTGGAGCACCAACAGCCTGTCATCCACATGGCTCAGAATAAAAGGGGGGGAAAAAAAAGCCAGAAAATAAAATAACATAAAGTTATTAAAATAAAAAATAAAAAATAATTAAGAAAAAAACAATTTTTTTAAGTAATTAAAAAAAAGGACAGACAGAACCCTAGGACAAGTGGTAAAAGCAAAGCTATACAGACAAAATCACACACAGATGCATATACATACACACTCACAAAAAGAGAATAAGGGAAATATATATATATATATATATATATATATCATTGCCCCCAAAGTCCACCTCCTCAATTTGGGATGATTCGTTGTCTATTCAGGTATTCCACAGATGCAGGGTACATCAAGTTGATTATGGAGATTTAATTTGCTGCTCCTGAGGCTGCTGGGAGAAATTTCCCTTTCTCTTCTTTGTTCGCACAGCTCCTGGGGTTCAGCTTTGGACTTGGACCCACCTCTGCGTGTAGGTTGCCTGAGGGCGTCTGTTCTTCACTGACACAGGACGGGATTAAAGGAGCAGCTGATTCAGGGGCTCTGGCTCACTCAGGCCAGGGGGAGGGAGGGGTACAGATGCGGGGTGAGCCTGCAGCGGCAGAGGCCGGTGTGACGTTGCACCAGCCTGAGGCGCATTGTGCATTCTCCCGGAGAAGTTGTCCCTGGATCACGGGACTCTGGCAGTCGGGGGCTGCACAGGCTCCTGGGAGGGGAGGTGTGGAGAGTGACCTGTGCTTGCGCACAGGCTTCTTGTTGGCAGCAGCAGCAGCCTTAGCATCTCATGCCCATCTCTGGGGTCCGCGCTGATAGCCGCGGCTCGCGCCCATTTCTGGAGCTCATTTAAGCGTTGCTCTGAATCCCCTCTCCTCGGCACCAGGAAACAAAGAGGCAAGAAAAAGTCTCTTGCCTCTTAGGCAGATCCAGACTTTTTCCCGGACTCCCGCCCAGCTAGCTGTGGTGCACTAGCCTCCTTCAGGATCTGTTCACGCAGCCAATCCCAGTCCTCTCCCTGGGATCCAACTGAAGCCCAAGCCTCAGCTCCCAGCCCCCACCCGTCCAGGCGGGTGAGCAGACAAGCCTCTTGGGCTGGTGAGCGCTGGTCGGCACCGATCTTCTGTGTGGGAATCTCTCTGCTTTGCCCTCCGCACCCGTTGCTGCGCTCTTCTCTGTGGCTCCAAAGCTCCTCCTCTCTGCCTCCCGCAGTCTCCGTCCACGAAGAGGCTTCCCAGTGTGTGGAAACCTTCCCTCCTTCACAGCTCCCTCCCACTGGTGCAGGTCCTGTCTCTATTTTGTCTCTGTTTATTCATTTTTCTTTTGCCCTACCCAGGTACATGGGGAGTTTCTTGCCTTTTGGGAGGTCTGAGGTCTTCTACCAGCGTTCAGTAGGTGTTCTTTAGGAGTTGTTCCACATGCATATGTATTTCTGATGTATTTGTGGGGAGGAAGGTGATCTCCGCGTCTTACTCTTCCACCATCTTGAAGCTCCTCCCCCAATCCAGTTTTTAAAATAGGCAAATGATCTGAATAGACATTTCTCCAAAGAAGAGACAAAAGTGGCAAACAAGCACATGAAACAATGCTCAACATCATTAGTCATAAAATGCAAATCAAAATCACAATGAGATACCACTTCGTGCCCAGTAGGATGACTAGAATTGAAAAGTCAGATAATAATTGTTGGTGAGGTTATGGAGAAATTGGAACTCTGATACACTGCCAGTGGGAGTGTAAAAGTAGCCCAACACTTAGGAAAACAATCTAGTATTTCCTCAAACAATTAAACAGAAGATTACCATATCACCCAGGATTCCACGCTAGGAAATAGAACACGAGAATTAAATATACATGTCCACACAGAAATTTCTACATGAATGTTTATAGCAGCATTATTCACAATAGTCAAAAGGTAGAAACAACCCAATGTCCATCAGTGGATGAATGGATTAACAAAATGTGGTATATTCATACAATGAAATATTATGTGGCCATTAAAAGGAATGGAGTACTGATATATGCTACAGTATAGATGACCCTTGGAAACACTATACTAAGAGAAAGAAGCAAGTCACAAAAGACCACACTCTGTTTCATTCATGAGAAAGTCCAGAATAGGGATATCTATGGAGACAGAAAGTAGATTAGTTGTTGCTTAAGGCTGGGGACAAGGAATGGAGGGATAAGTGGGATAGCTAAAGGATATCATGTTTCTTCATAAGGTGATGAAAATGTTCTAAAATTGTCTGTGGTGATGGTTATACTTGTCTGTGAATATACTAACAACCACTGAATTGAACAATTTAAATGGGTGAATTATATGGTATGTGAATTACATGCCAATGAAGCTGTTAAATAATTCAAAATTCTGAAAAACAATTTTACAGATCAGAGTAATATAACCAAAAGGAAGGGACATTCAAGTTTATGGGACTCAAGTGGCAACTTTGAAAGGCATTGCTTCTAGGAGAGAAGGATTACTTTTAGGGGAAAAAAAAAAAGCAACACCCTTCCATGACAAAAACTCTCAGCAAGCTAGAAATAGAGGAAACTTCTTCAGAGTGATCAAGGGCATCTCCAAATAATGCACAACTAATATCATATTAATGATGAAATATTTAATATTTCCCCCTAAGATCAGAAACAAGGCAAAGTTGTTCACTCATACTACTTCTATTGGAAGTGGAAGTCCTAGCCATTCTAATAAGGCAAGAAAATGAAATGAAAGATATAAAGATCAGAAAGGAAAAAGTAAATGTTTCCATTTTCAAATGGCATGATTATTTACATAGAAAATCCTAAGGAATCTAAAAAAAAACTAACAAAATTAATGAGTGAATTTTGCAGTCATAGTATGTAAGATTAATATTTTGAAAACTCAACTGCGTTTTATGCACCAGCAGCTAATAATTAGCAATGAAATTTTAAAAACTGCACTTACAGCAACAGCAACAAAAACACAAACTACTTTGGAATAAATTAACTAAAGATCTGTACACTAAAACCCATAAATCCTTGCTGAGAGAAATTAAAGGAGATCTAAATAAGATGAGAGATATACCATGCACATGGGTTGGAGGGTTCAATATTGTTGATATCCGTTTTCCTCAAATTGAGTCATAGATTCAACATAATCCTAGTGAAAATCCCACCAGCCATACTGCAGAAATTAACCAGCTGATTCTAAAATGTATGTGGAGGTGCAAAGAACCTATAATATACAAAGTAAAGTTGAAGAAAGATACACTTGAAGGAATTAACTACTCAATCTCAAGAGTTACTAGAACATTACAGAAATCAAGACAGTTTGATACTATAGTATATAGTATATATAGTGTATATAAGTATAAATAAATAGATCAATGGACCAGAATAGAGAGCCAGAAATAGAACCCTAACTTATATTGTCATTTGATTTTCAACAAAGTTGCCTGAAAAATCCAATGGGGAAAGGAAAGGTTTTCAACAGATATTGTTGGAATAACTGGATGCCCATAGGAAAAAAAAAAAAAAAGAACATCAACCCCTATCTCCAGTATACATAAAATTTAACTTGAGATGGACTGTAGATCTAAACATAAAAGTTACAATCATAAAGCTTTTAAAGGAAAACTTAGAATATCTTCATGACTTGAATGTAGGCAAAAATCTCCTAGGCAGGTTAAGGAAACATTAAGCATCAGAGATAAAACGGATTAACTGGACTATCACAGTTAAGTTTATGCTCTTCAAAGATACATATATAAATTTAATAGGTAAGCCACAGACTAGGAATAAACGTTTGCAAACCTATATCTGACAAAGGAATGGTACCAAAATGTATGAATTCCTACAACTCAATAGCATAAAGAGAAATAAGTCAAGGAAATAGGGCAGAAGTTTTGAACTTCACAAAAGAAGACTTACAAATGGCTAAAATTTAAAAGACGACAAAATTAAATCTTGGCAATGTTGCAGACCAATAGAATCCTTTAACATTTTTGATAGGAGTGTAAAATTGTACAACTACTTTGGATAAAGGTCAGCCAGTTTCCTGTAAAGCTCAATACCCTATGTCTCATCAATTCCACACCTCACTTTACCTAACAGAAATGGAACACATGTATGCAAAAATACATGCACAAGAATGTTCATAGCAGTTTTTTCCTAATAGCCTCAAATTGGAAACAATACAAAAGGCCATGAGAAGAATAAATAAGCAATCTTTGCTATATTCACACAATAGACTACTACTCAGAAATAAAAAGGAATGAATTACTGACAAAACAAAAACAACAATGGATGAATCTCAAAAACATGCTGAGTGAAATAAGCCTACAGAAAAACATACATACTGTATGGTTTCATTAATATGAAATTCTAGAATAAGCAAAACTAATCCATGGTGGAAAAATCAGAATGATGTTATCTCTGTCAGTATGGGGTAGAGGATTTACTGGGAAGTGGAATAAGGAAACTGTCTAGGGTGCTGGTGGTGTCCTATGTCTTGATAGTGGTTTGGGTTACACAGATGTATGCAATTATTAAAACTTAGCAAATATATACTAAATATTTGTGCATTTCTTTGTATATTTTACATTAGCAATTGTAAAAAAATATTGTGTTCTATTTAATGATATTCATGATAAAGCATTTAAGGGGAAATGCAGTAATGTGGACAATTTACTTTGAAATGCATCAAAAATAAAATGGATTAATGGATGGATAGAGGAATAGTTTCACCAATATGATACGTGAAAACTGTAAAATGTTAGCTGTAGAATCTGAGTGATAAGTATCTGTGTGTTGGCTGGAAAATTACCTCAACTTTTCTGTATATTTGAACATCCTCACCAAAAAATGCTAGAAAAAAAGAGGAGGAATCACTTCTGAAGTCTGGATGGTAAAAGGAAAAAATATATATACAAGAGAGGGAAACATACCACCTTCGAAGAGAAAAAAGACAAAAAGTCAAAGGATGCATAAAATTCCCCCTCACATGTATATCCTTCCCCCAAGCCGTCTATTAAGGAAAATGCACTTAGCTACATTGCCAGGAGAGAGAGAGGGGATTCTTAAAGTGTGAATTTTGTAACTCACCAAATGTACCAATATTGTTCATGGAATTCATACATATGTAGTTTTAATCTATAAAAAGCTAAAATGAGAAAACAGAAAAGAGGACTCAGAACATTTCAGCTGATGAAAACATCCCTAAAACCATAAAACAGAAGAAAACTGTAACACAACAGTCCAATCTGTATTAGCCTAAAACAAGTGCATAAAGATTTGAATAACACCTTGCATCAAAAATTCAAAACTTAAAAGAAATGGGCAAAGAAATAAGAAATAAAACATGAGTTGATTGAAGAATGGAAAGGAAGCAAAATATAAAGTCATATCAGAAATAAAGACCAAATTTCAAAATGCCCAAAGGGGAATACAATCAAACAGAAATTTTATAAGGATGATCAAAGAAAAGCAGGAAAATAACATAGAAAAATTTTAAATGAGATTAAGAAAAAGATCAGGGAGAAAATGGTTTAAATAGGAGACAGGCAAAGAAGAGCCAACATACATATACTAGGAATCCCTGAAAAAGAAAAACAAAACAAAGGAACAGAATAAATATTTAAAAGTATAATCCAAGAAAACTTTCCAGAGATAAATTAAGGCTTGAATTTACATATTGAAAAGGCCCACTGGCTACCATGTAAAATTGCCTTAGAATGATCAACTCCAAGACACTTTCACTGTGTGCATCCCTAAATACTAAACGTTATGTTTGCTTGTTTTTGAAATAGATAGTTATAGATACAGATATTCACACATTATGTATACTTTTGTGTCTGGTTTCTTTCATTCAACATCATGGTTGTGAGAACAGACCCAGAAACAGAGTCATAAACACACAGTGTTAAGAATATTTTTTTAAAAATGAGGAAGTGACTCCCATAGAAGTGAGGATAGCTGGCACTTGTATGTTGGGAGCCCTCTGAGCAGCTAGAAATATTCAATGTATGACTCGAGGAGTAGTAGCATGGATGCTTGCTGAACATTTATGTTTTAAATGCTCATCTGTGTTTAAGAGGTGGGGGAAAGAGTAAGGAGAAAAGAAAAAGGAAGGAAGGGAAGAAAAGAAAGCAGGAAAAGAGGGAAAATGGGAGAAAAGGATAAATGGAAGACAATTTTTGAAAAAACAGCTTCCTGAGATATAATTTACATACAATAAAACTCACCTGTTTTAAGTGTACACTTCAATGATTTTTTTAGTATATTTACAGAGGTGTGCAACCATCACCACAATTTTAAATATTCCATCACCCCAATTTAATTTTAAATATTTCCATCACCCCAAAGGAAACATCATGACCATGTACTCAACTCTCACTTCCAGTGCCCTGTCTCTAGATCAGTGACTTCTCTGGACAATTCATACTAATGGAATCATATACTGAGTTGGCCAAAAAGTTCGTTCAGGTTTTTCCCTATGATCTTATGAAAAACCAAAATGAACTTCTTGGCCAAACAAATATGTGGTCTTTGTGTCTGGCTTCCTTAACTGTGCATAATATTTTTGAGGTTCATCCATGGTATAGCATACATAATACTTATTTCCTTCTCATGGCTGAATAATATTCCACTGTAAGGATATACCATATGTTGTTCATCTGTTCAACAGCTGGTGGACACTTGGGTTGTTTCCACTATTTTAGCTATTGTAAATAATGCTGCAATGAACACTCACCTTCAAGTCTTTGTATAAACATATATTTTTATTTCTCCTGGAGAATTTTTCTAGGAAAGAAATTCCAGGGTAGTATGGCAACTCTATGTTTAACATTTTGAGGAAATGCCAAACTGTTTTCCAAAGTAGCTGACCATTTTAAAATCCCAGCAGCAGTGTTTCAATTTCTCCACATCTTCACCACTTGTTATTGACTTTCTTTTTAATTGAAGTATAGTTGATTTACAATGTTGTATTAGTGTCAGGTGTACAGCAATGTGATTCAGTTATACATATATATACATATCTATTCTTTTTTCAGATTATTTTCCCTTATAGGTTATTACAAAAAAATAAGTATAGTTCCCTGTGCAACAGTTGGTCCTTGTTGGTTATCTATTTTATATAAAGCAGTATATTGTTGATCCCAAACTCCTAATTTATCCCACCCTTTCCCCTTTGGTAACCATAAGTTTTCATTCTATGTCTGTGGGTCTATTTCTGTTTTGTACATAAGTTCACTTGTATCCACTTTTTGGATACAAGTGTAATCCACTTTTTGGATTCCATATAAGTGATATCATATGGATATGTTTCCTTCTCTGTCTCACTTACTTCACTCAGTATGATAATCTCTAGGTCCATTCATGTTGCTGCAAATGGCATTACTTCATTCTTTTTTATGGCTGCGTAATATTCCACTGTGTATATATACCACATCTTCTTTATCCATCCATTTGTTGATGGACATTTAGGTTGCTTCCATGTCTTGGCTATTGTAAACAGTGCTGCAATGAACATTGGGATGCATGTATCTTTTCGAATTAGTTTTCTCTGGATATATGCTCAGGACTAGATCACTGGATCATATGGTAACTCTTAAGGTATGGTAACTTTTTTAAGGAAACTCCATACTGTTGCTCCATTGTGGCTGCACCAATTTACATTCCCACCAACAGTGTACAAAGGTTCCTTTTTCTCCACACCTTCTTCAGCATTTGTTACTTGTAGACTTTTTAATGATGTTGATGCTGACCAGTGTGAGGTGATACCTCATTGTGGTTTTGATTTGAATTTCTCTAATAATTAGTGATGTTGAGCACCTTTTCATATGCCTTTTGGCCATCTGTATCTCTTCTTTGGAGAAATGTCTACTTAGATCTTCTGCCCATTTTTTGATTGGGTTGTTTGTTTTTTTGATATTGAGCTGTATGAGCTGTTTGTATAGTTTGGAAATTAATCTTTTGTCAGTCACATCATTTGCAAATATTTTCTCCCACTCTGTAGGTTATCTTTTTGTTTTGATTATGGTTTCCTTTGCTGTGCAAAAGCTTTTAAGTTTAATTAGGTCCTTGTTTACTTTTGTTTTTATTTCCATTACTCTAGGAGACAGATCCAAAAAGGTACTGTTGCAAATTGTATCAAAAAGTGTTCTGCCTATGATTTCCTCTAGGAGTTTTATAGTATCCGTTCTCACATTTAGGTCTTTAATCCATTTTGAGTTTATTTTTGTATGTGGTGTTAGAGAATGTTCTAACTTCATTTTTTTACATGTAGCTGCCCAGTTTCCCCAGCGCCAGTTACTGAAGAGAATGTCTTTTCTCCATTGTATATTCTTGTCACCTTTGTTGTAAATTAACTGACCATAGGTGTGTGGGATTATTTCTGGACCTTCTATCCTGTTCATTGATGTGTATTTGTTTTTATGCCAGTACCATACTGTTTTGATGAATGCAGCTTTGTAGTACAGTCTGAAGTCAGGGAGCCTGATTCCTCCAGCTCTATTTTTCTTTTTCGAGATTGCTTTGGCTACTCAGGGTCTTTTGTGTTTCCATACAAATTTAAGATTTCTTTTTCTAGTTCTATGAAAAATGCCATTGGTAATTTGATAGGGATAACATTTTATCTGTAGATTGCCTTGAGTAGAACAGTCATTCTAACATTGACTACTGTTGATTCTAACAGCCCACGAACACAGTATATCTTTCCATCTGTTTCTGTCGTCTTCAATTTATTTCATTAGTGTCTTATAGTTTTCAAAGTACAGGTCTTTTGCTTCTTAGGTAGGTTTATTCCTAGGTATTTTATTCTTCTGGATGCAATGATAAATGGGATTATTCCCTTAATTTCTCTTTCAGATCTTTAATGTATAGAAATGCAACAGATTTCTGTGTATTAATTTTGTATACTGCATCTTTACTGAATTCATTGATGAGACCTAGTAGTTCTGGTAACATCTTTAGGATTTTCTATGTATAGCATCATGTCATCTGCAAACAGTGACAGTTTTACTTCTTTTACAATTTGGATTCCTTTTCTTTCTTTTTCTACTCTGATTGCTGTGCCTAGGACTTCCAAAACTATACTGAATAAAAGTGGTGATAGTGGACATCCTTGTCTTTTTCCTGATCTTAGAGGAAATGCTTTTTGTCCACACAGAAACTAGTAAGAAGGTCAAAAGATAAAAGTAATAAAATCATCTATATCCACAATAAGCAGTTAAGGGATACACAAAACAATTAGACGGGGCTTCCCTGGTGGTGCAGTGGCTGATAGTCTGCCTGCCAATGCAGGGAACACAGGTTCTTACCCCGGTCCAGGAGGATCCCGCATGCCACGGAGTGGCTGGGCCCGTGAGCCATGGCCGCTGAGCCTGTGTGTCTGGAGCCTGTGCTCCGCAACGGGAGAGGCCACAGCAGTGAGAGGCCCGCGTACCACACACACAAAAAATAACAAAAAAACAAAAAAAATTAGATGTAATATATGATATCTAATCCAGTAATCATGAGAGAAAGAGAGTACAAATGCAGGATATTTGAAATGCATTTGAAATTAAGAAATCAATAACTTAAAACAATCACGTACATGTATAGTCTGCTATATCAAACATCATGGCAACTGGAAACCAAAATTCTGCAATAGATATACACACAAAAAAGAAAAAGGAGTCCAAATACAACATTAATGATAGTCATCAAATCAGAAGACAAAAGAACAGAGAAAAGAAAGGAAAATAAAGACTTTCAAAAACAAATCCAAAACAATTAACAAGATGGCAATAAGAACATACATACTGATAATCACCTTAAATATAACTGGATTAGATGCTCCATCCAAAACACCTAGACTGGCTGAATCGATACGAAAACAAGACATATATATGCTGTCCACAAAAGACCCACTTCAGAGAACGGAGTCCGCGTTTCCGCAGAGCTGGAACTCCCGGCTCGGGGTCTCTTCCCTCTACGGTCACGGAACTGCCCTGGAGCCAGAGGGGAGGGCGGCCTCACTGAGGCTGCCAGCTCTGGAGGGGCCCCATAGGCCAAGGCCACAACAGTCCTGGGGACCGCGGGCCGGATCACTCATCCTGGGGTAAGCCAGCTGCCATATCATGAGGACACTCAAGCAGCCCTATAGAGACATCCATGTGGCAAGAAACTGAGGCCTCCAACTGCAGCCACGTTAATACACAAGAAATACACCTACACATGGAACAACTCCTACAGAACACCTACTGAATGCTGGCAGAAGACCTCAGACCTCCCAAAAGCCTCAGAAGCAGCGGATTAAAGCTCCACAATCAACTTGATGTACCCTGCATCTGTGGAATACATGAATAGACAACAAATCATCCCAAATTGAGGAGGTGGACTTTGAGAGCAAGATCTATGATCTTTTCCCCTTTTTCTCTTTTTGTGAGTGTGCATGTGGATGCTTCTGGGTGAGATTTTGTCTGTATAGTTTGCTTCCACCATTTGTCTTAGTGTTATATCCGTCCATTTTTTAAAAAAATTTTTTTCTTAATAATTAATTTTAATTTTAATAATTTTATTTTACTTTATCTTTTCTTTCTTTCCTTCCTTCCTTCCCTCCTTTAGACAACAAATCATCCCAAATTGAGGAGGTGGACTTTGAGAGCAAGATTTATGATTTTTTCCCCTTTTCCTCTTTTTGTGAGTGTGTATGTGTACGCTTCTGTATGACACTTTGTCTGTATAGCTTTGTTTCCACGATTTGTCCTAAGGTTATATCCCTCCATTTTATTTTTCTTTTTATTAAAATATTTTCTTAAAAATTATTTAATTTAATAACTTTACTATATTTTACTTTATTTTATTTACTTTATCTTCTTTCTTTTTTCCTTCCTTCCCTCCTTCCTCCCTTCCTCCCTGCGTCCCTCCCTCCCTCCCTTCTTTTTTCTTTCTTTCTTTCCTTCTTTTCTTCTTCTTTCCTTGCTTCCTTCCTTCTTCTTTCTCTCTTTCTTTCTTCCTACTTCTACTAATTCTTTCTCTCTACTTTTTCTCCCTTTTATCCTGAGCCGTGTGGATGAAAGGCTCTTGGTGCTGCAGCCAGGAGTCAGTGCTGTGCCTCCGAGGTGGGAGAGCCAACTTCAGGACACTGATCAACAAGAGACCTCCCAGCTCTACATAATACCAAACAGCAAAAATCTCCAAGAGACCTCCATTTCAATGCCACCACCCAGCTTCCCTCAACGACCAGCAAGCTACAGTGCTGGACACCCTATGCCAAACAACTAGCAAAACAGGAACACAACCCCACCCATTAGCAGAGAGGCTGCCTAAAATCATAATATGTCCACAGACACCCCAAAACACACCACCAGACGTGGACCTGCCCAACAGAAAGACAAGATCCAGCCTCATCCACCAGAACAAAGGCACAAGCCCCCTCCACCAGGAAGCCTACACAACCCACTGAACCAAACGTAGCCACTGGGGACAAACACCAAAAACAACGGGAATTATGAACCTGCAGCCTGCAAAAAGGAGACCCCAAACACAGTAAGATAAGCAAAATGAGAAGAGAGAAAAACACACCAGAGGTGAAGGAGCAAGATAAAAACCAACCAGACCTAACAACTGAAGAGGAAATAGGCAGTCTACCTGAAAAAGAATTCAGAATAACGATAGTAAAGATGATGCAAAATCTTGGAAACAGAACGGGCAAAATGCAGGAAACATTTAACAAGGACGTAGAAGAACTAAAGATGAAACAAACAACAATGAACAACACAATAAATGAAATGAAAAAGACTCTAGATGGGATCAATAGCAGAATAACTAAAGATAAAATAATGGAAATAAGTACTGCGAAGCAGAATAAAGGAAAAAGAATGAAAAGGCCTGAGGACAGTATCAGAGACCTCTGGGACAACATTAAACGCACCAACATTCGAATTATAGGGGTTCCAGAAAATGAACAGAAAAAGAAAGGGACTGAGGAAATATTTAAAGAGATTATAGTTGAAAACTTCCCTAATATGGGAAAGGAAATAGTTAATCAAGTCCAGGAAGCACAGAGAGTCCCATACAGGATAAATCCAAGGAGAAATATGCCAAGACACATATTAATCAAACTGTCAAAAATTAAATACAAAGAAAGCATATTAAAAGCAGCAAGGGAAAAACAACAAATAACACACCAGGGAATCTCCATAAGGTTAACAGCTGATCTTTCAGCAGAAACTCTGCAAGCCAGAAGTGAGTGGCAGAACATATTTAAAGTGATGAAGGAGAAAAACCTGCAACCAAGATGACTCTATCCAGCAAGGATCTCATTTAGATTTCATGGAGAAATTAAAACCTTTACAGATAAGCAAAAGCTGAGAGAGTTCAGCACCACGAAACCAGCTTTACAACAAATGCAAAAGGAACTTCTCTAGGCAAGAAACGTAAGAGAAGGAAAAGACCTACAAAAACGAACACAAAACAATTTAAAAAATGGGAATAGGCACATACATATCGATAATTACCTTAAATGTAAATGGACGAAATGCTCGCACCAAAAGACACAGATTGGCTGAATGGATACAAAAACAAGACCCATATATATGCTGTCTACAAGAGACCCACGTCAGACCTAGGGACACATAGAGACTGAAAGTAAGGGGATGGAAATAGAAATTCATGGAAATGGAAACCAAAAGAGAGTGGAGTAGCAATTTTCATGTCAGATAAAAGATATGTTAAAATAAAGACTATTAGAAGAGACAAAGAAGGACATACATAATGATCAATGGATCAATCCAAGAAGAAGATATAACAATTGTAAATATTTATGCACCCAACATAGGAGCAACTCAATACATAAAACAAATACTAACAGCTATAAAAGGGAAAATCGAGTGTAACACATTCATAGTAGGGGATTTAACACCCCACTTTCACCAATGGACAGATGATCCAAAATGAAAATAAGGAAACACAAGCTTTAAATGATACATTAAACAGGATGGACTTAATTGATATTTATATGACACTCCATCCAAAAACAACAGAATACACATTTTTCTCAAGTGCTCATGGAACATTCTCCAGGACAGATCATATCTTGGGTCACAAATCAAGCCTTAGTAAATTTAAGAAAATTGAAATTGTATCAAGTATCTTTTCCAACCACAATGCCATGAGATTAGATATCAATTACAGGAAAATATCTATAAAAAATACAAACACCTAGGATGCTAAACAATACACTACTTAATAACGAAGTGAACACTGAAGAAATCAAAGAGGAAATTAAAAAATACCTAGAAACAAATGACAATGGACACACAATGACCCAAAACCTATGGGATGCAGCAAAATCAGTTGTAAGAGGGAAGTTTATAGCACAAAAAGCACACCTTAAGAAAGAGAAAACAACTCGGATAAAAAACCTAACCTTGCACCTAAAGCAATTAGAGAAAGAAGAACCAAAAAACCCCAAGGTTAGCAGAAGGAAAGAAATCATAAAAATCAGATCAGGAATAAATAAAAAAGAAATGACGGAAACGATAGCAAAGATCAATAAAGCCAAAAGCTGGTTCTTTGAGAAGATAAACAAGATAGGTAAACCATTAGCCAGACTCATCAGGAAAAAAAGGGAGAAGACTCAAATCAATAGAATTAGAAATGAAAAAGGAGAAGTAACAACCGACACTGCAGAAATACGAAAGATCATGCGAGATTACTACAAGCAGCTCTATGCCAATAAAATGGACAACCTGGAAGAAATGGACAAATTCTTAGAAACGCACCACCTGTCAAGACTGAATCAGGAAGAAATAGAAAATATGAACGGACCAATCACGAGCACTGAAACTGAAACCGTGATTAAAAATCTTCCAACAAACAAAAGCCCAGGACCAGATGGCTTCTCAGGCGAATTCTATCTAACATTTGGAGAAGAGCTAACACCTATCCTTCTCGAACTCTTCCAAAATATAGCAGAGGGAGGAACACTCCCAAACTCATTCCACGAGGCCACCATCACCTTGATACCAAAACCAGACGAGGATGTCACAAAGAAAAAAAACTACGGGCCAATAACACTGATGAACATAGATGCAAAGATCCTCAACAAAATACTAGCAAACAGAATCCAACAGCACATTAAAAGGATCATACACCATGATCAAGTGGGGTTTATTCCACGAATGCAAGGATTCTTCAATATACGCAAATCAATCAATGTGACAGACCACATGAACAAACTGAAGGAGAAAACCCATATGATCATCTCAATAGAGGCAGAGAAAGCTTTTGACAAAATTCAACACCCATTTTTGATAAAAACCCTGCAGAAAGGAGGCACAGAGGGAACTTTCCTCCACATAATAAAGGCCATATATGACAAACCCACAGCCAACACCGTCCTCAATGGTGAAAAACTGAAAGCATTTCCACTAAGATCAGGAACAAGACAAGGTTGCCCACTCTCACCACTCTTATTCAATATAGTTCTGGAAGTTTTAGCCACAGCAATCACAGAAGAGGAGGAAATAAAAGGAATCCAAATCGGAAAAGAAGAAGTAAACCTGTCCCTGTTTGCGGATGACATGATACTATACATAGAGAATCCTAAAGATGCTACCAGAAAACTACTAGAGCTAATCAATGAATTTGGTAAAGTTGCAGGACACAAAATCAACGCACAGAAATCTCCTGCATTCCTATACGCTAATGATGAAAAATCTGAACGTGAAATCAAGAAGACACTCCCATTTACCTCTGCAACAAAAGGAACAAAATATCTAGGAATAAACCTACCTAAGGAGACAAAAGACCTGTATGCAGGAAATTATAAGACACTGATGAAAGAAATTAACGATGATACAAATAGATGGAGAGATATACCATGTTCTTGGATTGGAAGAATCAACATTGCGAAAATGACTCTACTACCCACAGCAATCTACAGATTCAAAGCAATCCCTATCAAACTACCACGGGCACGTTTCACAGAGCTAGAACAAAAAATTTCACAATTTGTATGGAAACACAAAAGACCCCCCAAAGGCCAAAGCAATCTTGAGAACGAAAAACGGAGCTGGAGGAATCGGGCTCCCTGACTTCAGACTATACTACAAAGCTACAGTAGTCAAGACAGTATGGTACTGGCACAAAAACAGAAAGATAGATCAACGGAACAGGATAGAAAGCCCAGAGATAAACCCACGCACATATGGTCACCTTACCTTTGGCAAACGAGGCAGGAATGTACGGTGGAGAAAGGACAGCCTCTTCAATAAGCGGTGCCGGGAAAACTGGACAGCTACATGCAAAAGTATGAGATGAGACCACTCCCTAACACCATACACAAAAATAAGCTCAAAATGGATTAAAGACCTAAATGTAAGGCCAGAAACTATCAAACTCTTAGAGGAAAACATAGGCAGAACACTCTATGACATAAATCACAGCAAGATCCTCTTTGACCCACCTCCTAGACACATGGGAATAAAAACAAAGGTAAACAAATGGGTCCTCATGAAACTTCAAAGCTTTTGCACAGCAAAGGAAACCATAAACAAGACCAAAAGACAACCCTCAGAACAGGCGAAAATATTTTCACATGAAGCAACTGACAAAGGATTAATCTCCAAAATTTATAAGCAGCTCAATAATAAAGAAAACAAACAACCGAATCCAAAAATGGGCAGACGACCTAAATAGACATTTCTCCAAGGAAGATACACAGACTGCCAACAAACACATGAAAGAATGCTCAACATCATTAATCATTAGAGAAATGCCAATCAAAACTACAATGAGATATTATCTCACACCAGTCAGAATGGCCATCATCAAAAAATCTGGAAACAATAAATGCTGGAGAGGGTGTGGAGAAAAGGGAACAGTCTTGCACTGTTGGTGGGAATGTAAATTGGTACAGCCACTATGGAGAATATGGAGGTTCCTTCAAAAACTACAAATAGAACTACCATATCACCCAGCAATCCCACTACTGGGCATATACCCTGAGAAAACTATAATTCAGAAAGAGTCATGTACCAAAATGTTCATTGCAGCTCTATTTACCATAGCCTGGAGTTGGAAACAACGTAACTGTCCATCATCGGATGAATGGATAAAGATGTGGCACATATACACAATGGAGTATTACTCAGCCATAAAAAGAAACGAAATTCAGCTATTTGTAATGAGGTGGATAGACCTAGAGTTTGTCATACAGAATGAAGTAAGTCAGAAAGAGAAAGACAAATACCGTTTGCTAACACATATATATGGAATTTAAGAAAAAATAATGTCATGGAGAACCTAGGGGTAAGAAAGGAAAAAGACACAGACCTACTAGAGAATGGCCTTGAGAATATGGGGAAGGGTAAGCTGTGACAAAGTGAGAGAGAGGCATGGACATATATACACTACCAAACGTAAGGTAGATAGCTAGTGGGAAGCAGCCGCATAGCACAGGGAGATCAGCTCGGTGCTTTGTGACCGCCTGGAGGGGTGGGATAGAGAGGGTGGGAGGGAGGGAGATGCAAGAGGGAGGAGATATGGGAACATTGGTATATGTATGCCTGATTCACTTTGTTGTAAATCAGAAACTAACACACCATTGTAAAGCAATTATACTCCAATTAAGATTTTTTAAAAAAAAGGAAAGACCCACTTCAGATCTAGAGACTGAAAGTTTGGGGATGGTAAAAGTTACTCCATGCAAATGGAAATCAAAAGAAAGCTGGAGTAGCAGTACACATACCAGACAAAATAGACTTTAAAAGAAACACTGTTACAAGAGGCAAAGAAGGACAACACATGATGATCAAGGGGTGAATCCAAGAAGAAGATATGATCATTGTAAATATATATGCACCCAACATAGAAGCACGTCAGTATATAAGGCACATGTTAACAAACATAAGGAGAAATTGAAAGTAACACAATAATAGTGGGGGACTTTAACACCCCACTTACATCAATGGACAGATCATCCATACAGAAAACCAATAAGGAAACACAGACCTTAAATGACACACTAGACCAGACTGACTTCAGTGATATTTAGAGAGCATTCCATCTGAAAGCAGCAGAATATACATTCTTTTCAAATGTTCATGGAACGTTCTCCAGGATAGATCACATACTGGGCCACATAGTAATCCTCAGTAAATTTACGAAAACTGAAATCATATCAAGCATCTTTTCTGACCACAATGCTATGAGATTAGAAATTAACTACAAGAAAACAACTGCAAAAAACAAACACGTGGAGACTAAATAATATGCTACTAAATAACCAATGTATCACTGAAGAAATCTAACAGGAAATTAAAAAAACACCGAGAGACAAATGAAAATGAAAACACAATGATCCAAACCTATGTGATGCAGCAAAAGTAGTTCTAAGAGGGAAGTTGATAGTTATACAAACTCTCCTCAGGGAAGAAAAATCTCAAATAAACAACCTAACCATATCCCTGAAGTAACAAGAGAAAGAAAAACAAATAAAACCCAAAGTTAGTAGAAGGAAAGAAATCATAAAGATCAGAGTAGAAATAAATGAAATAGAGACTAAGGAAACAATAGAAACCATCAATGAAACTAAAAACTGGTTCTTTGAAAAAAACAAAATTGATAAATCTTTAGGCAGACTCATGAAGGAAAAAAAAGGGAGAGAGCCCAAATCAATAAAATTAGAGATGAAAAAGAAGTTACAACGGACACCACAGAAATACAAAGGACCATAAGAGACTACTACAAGCAACTATATGCCAATAAAATGGAAAACCTAGAAGAAACGGACAAATTCTTAGAAAGGTACAATCTCTGAAAACTGAACCAGGAAGAAATAGAAAAAATGAACAGACCAACTACACGTACTGAAATTGAACTTGTGATTAAAAAATTCCCAACAAACAAAAGTCCAGGACCAGATGGCTTCACTGGCAAATTCTATCAAACATTTAGAGAAGAGTCAACATCTATCCTTCTGAAACTATTCCAAAAAATTGCAGAGGAAGGAATACTTCCAAACTCATTCTATGAGGTCACCATCACCCTGATACCAAAACTGGACAAAGATACCACTCACACACACAAAAAGTTACAGGCCAGTATCACTGATAAACATAGATGCAAAAATCTTCAACAAAATACTAGCAAACCAAATCCAAAAATACATTAAAAGAGTCATACACCATGATCAAGTGGGGTTTATCCCAGGGATGCAAGGATTTTTTAATATCCTTAAATCAATCAGTGTGATACACCACATTAACAAAATGGAGAATAAAAACCATATAATCATCTCAATACATGCAGAAAAAGCTTTTGATAAAACTCAACATCCATTTATGACAAAAACTCTCCAGAAAGTGGGCATACAAGGAACATACCTCAACATAATAAAGGTCATATGTGACAAACCCACAGCTAACAACATAATCAATGGTGAAAAGCTGATTTTTTTTTTAATAGCTATTCTAGTGTGTGTCAAGTGGTATATCACTGTGATTCTATTTGTAGTTTTCTAATGAGTAATGACGTTGAACATCTTTTTATGTGCTTACTGGTCATTCCTGTATCTTCTTTTGAGAAATGTCTGTTCAAATCTTTTGATCATTTAAAAATTTTTTTAAATCTTACCACTGAGTTGTAAAAGTAGTTTAAAATATTCCAAAACTAAGACGCTCACTGGATAAATTCCATACATATAAATATTTTCTCCCACTCTATAGGTTGTCTTCTCCATTTCTAGATGGTGTTATTTAACTACCAAACTTTAAATTTTGATTAAATTTATCACTTTTTCTTTTATCATTTGTGTTTTCCTTTTAACATCTTTATTGGAGTATAATTGCTTTACAGCGGTGTTAGTTTCTGCTTTATAACAAAATGAATCAGTTATACATATACATATGTTCCCATATCTCTTCCCTCTTGTATCTCCCTCCCTCCCACCCTCCCTATCCCACCCCTCTAGGTGGTCACAAAGCACCGAGCTGATCTCCCTGTGCTATGCGGATACTTCCCACTAGCTATCTATTTTACATTTGGTAGTGTATATATGTCCATGCCACTCTCTCACTTTGTCCCAGCTTACCCTTCCCCCTCCCCGTATCCTCAAGTCCATTCTCTAGTAGGTCTGCGTCTTTATTCTCGTCTTGCCCCTAGGCTCTTCATGACCTTTTTTTTTTAGATTCCATATATACTGTTAGCATACGGTATTTGTTTTTCTCTTTCTGACTTACTTCACTCTGTATGACAGACTCTAGGTCCATCCACCTCACTACAAATAACTCAGTTTCATTACTTTTTATGGCTGAGTAATATTCCATCGTATATATGTGCCACATCTTCTTTATCCATTCATCTGTTGATGGACACTTAGGTTGCTTACATGTCCTGGCTATTGTAAATAGAGCTGCAATGAACATTTTGGTACATGACTCTTTTTGAATTATGGTTTTCTCAGGGTATATGCCCAATAGTGGGATTGCTGGGTTGTATGGTAGTTCCATTTTTAGTTTTTTAAGGAACCTCCATACTGTTCTCCATAGTGTCTGCATCAATTTACATTCCCACCAAGAGTGCAAGAGGGTTCCCTTTTCTCCACACCCTGTCCAGCATTTATTGTTTGTAGATTTTTTTTTCTTTTTTGCAGTATGCAGGCCTCTCACTGTTGTGGCCTCTCCCATTGTGGAGCACAGGCTCTGGACCTGTAGGCTCCGGATGCGCAAGCTCAGCGGCCATGGCTCACGGGCCCAGCTGCTCCACAGAATGTGGGATCTTCCCGGACCGGGGCACGAACCACCAGGACTCTCAACCACTGCGCCACCAGGCAAGCCCATATTGTTTGTAGATTTTTTGATGATAGCCATTCTGACTGGTGTGAGATGATATCTCATTGTAGTTCTGATTTGCATTTCTCTAATGATTAATGATGATGAGCTTTCTTTCATGTGTTTGTTGGCAGTCTGTATATCTTCTTTGGAGAAATGTCTATTTAGGTGTTCTGCCCATTTTTGGATTGGGTTGTTTGTTTTTTTGATATTGAGCTGCATGAGCTGCTTGTAAATTTTGGAGATTAATCCTTTGTCAGTTGCTTCATTTGCAAATATTTTCTCCCATTTTGAGGGTTATCTTTTGGTCTTGTTTATGGTTTCCTTTGGTGTGCAATATCATTTGTGCTTTTGATGTTGCACGTAAGAAATAACTGCTTAACCCAAGATCACAAAGATTTACTCCTATGATTTCTTCTAAGAGTTATTATATCACTTACATTTAGGGCTGTGATTCATTTTGAGTTAATTTTTGCATATGTAGTGAGTTAGGGAATCCAAATTCTTTTTTTTTTGCATGTTGATATCCAGTTGTTCCAGCACCAACTGTTGAAAACGAAGGAAGAGCTTCAGGCAGATCAAAAACCTTTGGGATAATTGTAGTTTATTCTGCAATTGTAGGTTATCCTACAGTTATCCTAAACCTCAAAGACTCACTTAAAATTAGTTACATGATAATTTTATTTTCCATCCAAAATATATGTGGTTTACAGTTGTCAACTCTACATTTCTTAATTCATATGAAAGAATCTATGTGACAAAATCAGACAGAAGCATCAGATGCAATGTAGAAATCCAACACAGGGAAGCAAAGAGAGGTTACCGGAAATGAAACAGATGCAATGCTTGGGACATCTTGGTAACCTAAGGAATAGATCAATGTAATTCTGAAAAGTCATCAACAACAACAAAAATCTATTCAGTAAGGCTACTACAAAGTTTGTCTTAGAACAAACATTAGATTGTTACTGTTGATAATATTTCCTTTTCTCCCCTTAGTTTAAGGTATTATATTCTAGATATGTGGAAAGAAAAAAAAAAGAGAGAAAACAACCCCCCCTCAGATATGTCCCACCTAAAGATGACAAACAAACTAAGGAATGAGTTAAGGGGTAAACTGGGATGGTTTGGGGAAAAACAAAAACCTTTGGTGGCCGCCATACTTAAAGAGAGACAGTAGAATTGCTGCATAGGTCTTTCAAGTCTTTCTTCATAGTTTGGCTCCAGCTTGCATCTTCTGACTTAACAATCTGTACTCCAATTGCAAATGTTTCTTCAAATTCAAATTAATCCACTTACTCTTCTCTAAATACGTCTTCCTCTATACCTTTGTTTGGGCCCCATATATACAACCTCTTTTTTCCTTTCAACATTTATCTCCCTTTTAAACTTAGTGACATGTTTGGCTTTGCAAGGCTTTGCCTAACCTTTCTGTACCTTATCCCATAACTCCTTTCTGAGTCTTTATAGTAAGTATCATCTGAATACTATTTAGGCTGGTAAAACCTTTCTCTCTCTAATTTTTTCCTATCATCACTAACATTAAACAAACCAAAAAACCTCTCTTTTACTTAAATCTTCACTTGTTTGATTTAGCTCCCTGCTGGAGAGAGACCTCTTTAGAGCAGGACCTGGGTCCCTCATTGTTTCTCTTCCAGGATTTAGATCCACAGCATCTTTAACGAATAAGTGATAGATAGATGCTCATTGATCTACTATTACCAGTTTCTCAAGGAACCAAATGGATCCATAGATTTGCCTTTATGTGAAATACTCATTCATCTGTAAAATGGAGACATGAAAACTGTGTTCTGGAGAAACTACAAACTAAACATCTAAACAGATCATCTTAAGTGCATTTAAAAGCTGGATGTGGGGACTTCCCTGGTGGCGCAGTAGTTAAGAATCTGCCTGCTTATGCGGGGGACATGGGTTCGATTCCTGTTCTGGGAAGATCCCATATGCCATGGAGCAACTAAGCCTGTGTGCCACAACTATTGAGCCTGCACTCCAAAGCCTGCAAGCCACAACTACTGAGCCCACGTGCCACAACTACAGAAGCCCATGTGCCTAGATCCCATGCTCTGCAACAAGAGAAGCCACCACAATGAGAAGCCCGAGCACCGCAACGAAGAGTAGCCCCCGCTCGCCACAACTAGAGAAAAGCCCGCACGCAGCAACAAAGACCCAATGCAGGAAAAAAAAAAAAAAAAAAGCTGGATGTGTAAAACCTATGCTGAGGCTCTTGTACAGTGAAGTTTTTTAAAGGAAAACAATCATTATTATATATGCTTATATAATTTATAGATTTTATATAATTTAACAATCACTGTTCAATAATCTCTTATCTATGTGGAGTTTGTGTCTTCTGCTGTTCCGGTCAATCTTCCAGGCTAGACAAACTTGCAGGCTATTAGACACTTCTGAGTGACAGTGCAGTCTACTCCAGGAAGTAGCAGGCAGTGGACTGTGGTCAACGATAAGTCTGACATAGACTTGAATCCAAGCTCTGCACATCCTGGCTGCGGGATCCTAACAACCACTTTCACTGAGCCCCAGGTTCCTCCTTTGAAACTGGGGCCAAGGACAGCTATCTTGTAGGGCTACGGAACGAATAAGAGGAGAGCACTGTAAAGCATTCATCATGGTGCCAGCATCTAGTGGGTGCTGGTATAGAAGCCTCCACTTTTTTTTCCCCACTTCTACACATTGCAGCATGATTTTCTCCTTCCTGCTAATGCTCTGCTTTTTACTTCTCACACACTTTACCCTCCAGTTAATAGTCCCAATGGCCCAAGGACTTTTGATACAATAAGGCACCTTTAGGTGCCAGGACAAGTTTATCTGTAAAAGTGAGAGGTGCCTGAATTATTCATACTAGATCTGATGCACTGTCTTATTTCACACACACAGGACCACTTAAGAAATCAATAATCATTATAATAGTAGAGTAGGACAAATGTTTTCTGCCACTTTTAAAAGCCCTGTGGGTTTCTCTGGCTCACCATTGAACGGATCCAGCCAGCTGGAAGACAAAGGAAGGCCTAGGACTGCACGACAACGGTAATGACACCCAGAGCCAGGATCCTGGGCAACGATTCAACATCCTGCTGGTCTGGCACACTGATCAACAGTCGTTATCAGAACACCAGACCGTTGACCCTGAGTTAGAACTGAGTTTTAGTTAAAGTGTGGCAGGTATTCTCTATCTGCCTTGGCTTTTCATGAGGTTGTTTAAAAGATTAAACAGTTGCTACTTTGCCTCTAAGAAAAATTAATTTTCAGAAAAAAAAAAAAGTGCCCTTAGATTGAAATTTTCTTTTGTTTCCTTTCAAATTCATGGAAACTCCCACCCTTGGTGAGCAAACCTGGAGATCACTAGTCATCCCCAAAAACATATTTCCACTGTGAACAAGGTCATCAGTAACTCTAATGTGCATTGAACACCCTGCCACTGATTAAATATCAGCATGGTGCCTGGAGAATATTCTCCCTCCTTCCTTGATTTCCATGATTAGGAAACAAAGAAATATAAGTTCCTTAATATGGCAGATACTTACTGTCGAAATCAGATTCCAGCCTATGTTTCCAGTTCAGCCTCCCCTCTCAGTCAGCTACTTATTCATCCTACCGCTCCCTCTACCAGGAATTTCCTTCTCCCTCTTTTCAAACCAGTAAGTTCCTACTCATCTCTGAAGACCTGGCACAAATGTCACTTCCTCTGGGAAGCCTTCCCTGACCTTCTAAGCCAGTCAGTCCTTCTCCCCCTAACCCCATGCTACCCACAGCCCCTCACCACGTAGAGCAGTGCTTCTAAAACTTTTGCGTTCCTATTAAAATGTAGATACTGATTCTGGAGCCAAGGACTGTGCATTTCTAACAAACACTCAGATGCTGCTGCTGCTGCTGGTCCATGCCAACGCTCCAAGTGGTAAGAATGTAGCGTTCACAGAACAGGGTTTGGTTCTTACTTGTGTGTTATCTCCGTCTCCTATTGCTTTAGCAGGACAGTGACTGACTGTTTCATCTCTGAGTGTCCAGCAGTGAGTGCAAAGCCAACTGTGAAACTCTGAATATTTGTTGAAAGAAGATTCCTCCCCATCACCCTCACTGACATCAGCTTCCCCTCCTCCATCTACACAACCACTTCATAGATTTTTATGCTACTGTCTCTTCTTTTTCTTTTTGGCACATCTTTCATTGTTGGTGTTCTCTTTATTTTTAAGACAGACACAGGCTGTTGGTTGCTTTTTAACTCAAGGAACAAAACAGATACTTAGAGAAAAAGCATGCACACACCTCCACCCTCACCTGGTCTAGCTGGCTTTATTAAGGTGACGAGGCTAGCAGCTTCTTTCACTGAGATCCTTCAGGATTCCAGTGCCTTGTTTATGCACTCGATTCTCCATATGCTTCATGTCTTGTGTCATTGCTTAGTGAGTGTGGCTCAGATCCAATGGAAGTGGGACTTGGATTTCACCCTCGTCAGATTCCAGTTAACTAACGCGCATCCCTGTTTTAGATGTTGTACACTGAGGATGATGGAAGAAGTATAAAATTTGTGAAGGATGAGTGGCCCTCATCCATCCCATCCCAGGACAGTATTGGGTTGCCTTGGCATGATAAGTAGTCAACAGTTAAAAGAGGTGTCATTTTCCACCCCAAGTCGCACACTCCCAATCCATTCTCTTTTTTGTTTTTCTCTCTGGCTTGCCCTTTTTTTTTTTTTTTTCACATCCACCCCCTTCATACTCTGCTGTTTACTCTGCTTCATACTCTGCTGTTTACTCTGCTGGGTACACAAGCAAAACTAAATTATATCATAAAGTGATACAACAACATATACAGGGAGATAACCTGCAGTGAACATTTGAGGTGATGCAGTTTTGTACCACTTTCAAATATTAAGCAGCCATAGGATGCCCCACCCAGAAGAAAGCTTGCAGAGATCATCTGTTGTAAACCTATTTTCAGATAGGGAAACTGAGTCTGAGAAAATAGGCAGAGAGCATCCAAGCTAGGAGCAGAAACCAGGACTCCCACTAGCTCCTCTCTTGCATCTGGAAGCCCTTGCTCCTGAACCTGACAGTAAGGGCCAGCCCCCTGCAAAACACTTCTGGTGTACAGGGGACTCTGGGGCCCCTTCTGACCTCTGTGAGCTAATTTTTCTTCTTTAGGATACAGGGGCCTCACTATTTACTACAGATTTCCGTTGTTCTTCTTCCTCTTGACTCATCTTACGGCAGCTCTAACTCCAGCATTAACTTCTCTCTTCTCAGGTCCTGGGCCCAGCACTTTCCACCAGACGTGGCTTATCACGCTGGGCCATAATTTCCTGTTTGCTTATGTGTCTCCACTGTACAGACTGTGAGCCTCTTGAGGGCAGGGGATCATGTCCTGTTCACTGTCCTTAGCACACTATCTGATACACAGTAGAGTCTCAGTGAAGTGAGAATCTACTCGTCAGGAAAAAGAGAACAAGAGTACATTCAGGTGGCATTTACATTCTGCATGCAGGTCTCTGACAATCACTGACTAATGTCTGGCTGCAGGTTTGGCCTGGCCCTTTGGAGAAGGATGCTGGAAGGGGCTCTTCCATGATGACTCAGGTATCTTGTAAATTGGTGCTCATGTTCAGACACAGCTAAGCTACAACATTCTCAGAAATAGCAAAGAAAACCATAATTCATCAAAGCAAAAACCATCATCCATCTACTACCCATTCACTGCAGAAGTGATCAGATCTTAATGACTAAAGGTAGCACCTTGTAAGACCACTGCACAACTTTATCCCACTCCCTAGGCATAGAAAATACTTCACATTGGGTTGTTTCTTTCCACAGTTTATATTCTAGAGATTGTGACTTAACCAAGCTGACTCAGCGACAGTTCTGGGGCTTAGACTTAAGTCCTCAGTCACCTCCTTTATCATAGCTTTTCTCCTATGATAAAGCAATAGGGCACTGTGGTAAAGGACGGGCTTCCAGAAGTTTGGAGGTAATGAGTGCAGTATATCCTTAACTACCAAGGAATTAAAAGCACAGTTCCTCAGCCTCTCCAGAGATTTGTTTCTTCAGCCATGCCCTCAACAGGGGGACTGTCCACCTCCAACTGCAGCCTGGCCCCTCTCTCTGAGTTGGGGTCTGGTACATGATATCACCTTGAAAGGATGAGAAGCTGATGAGAAGAAACAGAGCCAGCCGTAAATGCTTAACAATAATAAAAGTTTTAAAAAATGTATATTGAAAATGATTCAGACCTTCCTAAGGAGACATGGCTTGCCTATGAATCACACTCAGGCAAAGCCCTCGCATTTTATATTTCTGTGAAATTCCAGAAAAGTCACAGTAGAGAACACTCCCCAGCAGCACTTAGGAGAAAAATAATTGCCTCTTGGAAAGACGAAAAAGAAAGACATTCCCAGAGATTGGAATTCTTGAACATACAGTCATGATAGAGTTTTTATTTAATCTATTTAATAATCAAAAGTTAAGCCACGGCTTTCTGGACAAGATGGTGGAGTAGAATGACCTCGAGCTCATCTCCTCTCATGAGCACACCAAAATTACAACTAACTGCTGAACAACCATTGATAAAAAAGACTGGAGTCTAACAAAAAACGAAAGTCTACATCCAAAGACATAAAGAAGATCCCACAATGAGATGGTAGGAGGTGTGTGCTCGCGATATAATCAAATCCCATACCCCACCAGGAGGTGACCCACAAACTGGAAAATAGTAATATCACAGAAGTTCTCCCACAGGAGTCAGAGTTCTGAGCCTCACGTCAGGCTCCACAGCCTGAGGGTCTAGCATCGGCAGGAGGAGCCCCTAGAGCATTTGGCTTTGAAAGCCAGCAGGGCTTGATGGCAGGCACTCCACAGAACTGGGGGAGGCAGAAACTCCACTCTTGGAGGGTGAACATGAGGTCTCATGTGCACTGGGACCCAGGGAAAGA
>NW_006770581.1:1240334-1263405 GCF_000442215.2 Lipotes vexillifer | reverse complement strand
GAGTGGTGACTTCATGGGAGCCTGGGCCAGACCTACCTGCTGGTCTTGGAGGGTCTCTGTGGGAGGCGAGGGGCTGCTGTGACTCTCTCTGGGGACAAGGACCGGGCGGCAGAGGTATCAGGGAGTATTCATCAGTGTGAGCTCTCCTAGAGGCCGACATTTTGGCACCAAGACCTGGCCCCACCCAACAGCCTGTGGCTCCAGTGCTGGGACCAAACAATCAACAGGGCAGGAACACAGCCCCAGCCACCAGCAGACAGGCTGCCTAAGGACTTCCTGAGCCCACAGCAACCTCTAGAAACAGCAGTTGATACAGCCCTGCCCCACCAGATGGCCAAGACCCGCTAAAACCAACAGTGGGCAGGCACTGGGCCCTCCCACCAGGAAGGCTGCACGAGCCTCTAGACCAGGCTCACCCACGAGGGGGCAGACAACAGAAGCATGAAAACTACAATCCTGCAGCCTGCGGACCTGAATATGCAAACACAGGTCAGACAATCCCCTGGGATCAGCTGGTCACTTGCCCTTGTGTGATGAGAGGGGAGTGTACTGCTGGGACACAGAGGAAATCCCCTACAGAAAGCCACTTCTCCAAAGTCGAGAAACATAACTAACCGGCTGCATACATAAAAATACAAACAGTGGGACTTCCCTGGCAGTCCAGTGGTTAAGACTTCACCTTCCAATGCAGGGGGTACAGGTTCAATCCATGGTTGGGGAGCTAAGATCTCACATGCTTCACAGCCAAAATAAACCCCAGAAAACAGAAGTAATACTATAACAATTCAAAAAAGACTTTAAAAATGGTCCACAACAAAAAATCTTAAAAAAAAAAATACAAACAGAAATTTAGACAAGATGAGACGGCAGAGGAATATGTTCCAGACAAAGAAACAAGATAAAACCCCAGTAGAATAACTAAAGTGGAGATAGGCAAATCTACCTGAGAAAGAGTTCAGAGCAATGATCGTAGATGATCCAAGAACTCAGGAAAAGAATGGATGCAAAGAGTGAGAAGTTACAAGAAGTTTTTTTTTTTTTTTTTTGTGGTTACCGGGGCATGTTTGAGGAAGAATAGTGGGCAATTTTGTTAGAGGTGTGTGGAGGAGGAAGACTTAGGATGGTACATGAACTCTTACAAGTGACAAGTCAAATAATGTAGTCCTCCTAGGTCAAAGGATTCTGTCTTTTACTCTGTGTGAAGAGGAAAGCATATGAGGAACATGATATGATTTATGTTTTAAACATAAATTGTTGAAAACGTTTGATGTTGATTGTGGTGTGTTGATCGGGCCTCTCACTGCTAGTGGCCTCTCCCGTTGTGGAGCACAGGCTCCGGGCGCGCAGGCTCAGCGGCCATGGCTCACGGGCCCAGCCGCTCCGTGGCATGTGGGATCCTCCCAGACCGGGGCACGAACCCGCATCCCCTGCATTGGCAGGAGGACTCTCAACCACTGCGCCACCAGGGAAGCCCCCTACAAGAAGTTTTTAACAAATAGTTAGAAAATATAAAGAATAGCCAAAGTTAAAGAATATAGTAAGTGAAATGAAAAATACACTAGAAGGAATCAATAGTAGAATAAATAAGGCAGAAGAACGAGTAAGTGAGCTGGAAGACAGAGTGGTAGAAATCACTGCCAAGGAACAGAATAAAGAAAAAAGAATGAAAAGAAATGAGGACATTTTAAGAGACCTCTGGGGCAACATCAATCACAAATGACATCTACATTATAGGGGTCCCAGAAGGAAAAGAGAGAGAAAGGGCCTGAGAAAATAGTTTAAGAGATAATAGCTGAAAACTTCCCTGACCTGGGAAAGGAAACAGTCACCCAAGTCTGGAAAGTGCAGAGAGTCCCATACAGGATTAACCTAAGGAGGAGCACACCAAGACACATAGTAATCAAGTTGACAAAATTAAAAATAAAGAGAAGATATTAAAAGCAACAAGGGAAAAGCAACAAATAACATACAAGGGAATCCCTATAAGGCTATCAGCTGATTTTTTTAGCAGAAACTCTGTAAGCCAGAAGGGAGTGGCATGATTTATTTAAAGTGATGAGGGAAAAACCTACAACCAAGAATCCTCTATCCAGCAAGGCTCTTGTTCAAATTTGACAGAGAAATCAAAACTTTTACAGGCAAGAAAAAGCTAAAAGAATTCAGCACCACCATACCAGCTTTACAACAAATGGTAAAGGAACTTCTCTAGGCAGAATCGAAAAGGCCACAACTAGAAACAAGAAAATTACGAGACGGGAAAGCTCACTGGTAAAGGCAAACATACAGTAAAGGTAGGAAATCACATCCACACATAAATATGATATCAAAACCGGTAATTGTGAAAGGAAGCAAGCACAAATGCAGAATAATTAAAATGCATTTGAAATTAGGAGATCAGCAAGTTAAAACAATCATGTTTATGTATAGACTGCTATAGCAAAACCTCATGGTAACCACAAGCCAAAAATCTACAACAGATATACACACAAAAAAGAAAAAGGAATCCAAGCACAACACTAAAGATAAGTCATCAAATCACAAGAGAACAAAAGAGGGAAGAAAAAAGACCTACAAAAAAAAAAAAACCCAAAACAATCAACAAAATGGCATACATATCTATAATTACCTTAAATGTAAACAGATTAAATGCTCCAACCAAAAGACATAGATGGGCTGAATGGATACAAAAACAGACCTGTATATATGCTGTCTACAAGAGACATACACAGATTGAAAGTGAGGGGATGGAAAAAGGTACTCCATGCAAATGGAAATCAAAAGAAAGCTGGAGTAGCAATACTCATATCAGACAAAATAGACTTTAAACAAAGACTGTTACAAAAGTCAAAGAAGGACACTACATAACTATCAAGGGATCAATCCAAGAAGAAGACATAATAATTGTAAATATATATGCACCCAACACAAAAGCACATCAATATATAAGGCAAATGTTAACAGCCATAAAAGGAGAAATTGACGATAACACAAAATAGTGGAGGACTTTAACACCCCAGTTACATCAATGGACAGATCAACCAGACTGAAAATCTACAAGGAAACACAGGCCTTAAAAGACACACTAGATCAGATGGACTTCATTGATATTTACAGAGCATTCCATCTAAGAGCAGCATATACACTTTCTTTTCAAGTGCACATGGAACATTCTCCAGGATAGCTCACATGATGCAGGGCCACAAAGCAAGCCTCAGTAAATTTAAGAAAACTGAAATCACATCAAGCATCCTTTCCAACCACAATCCTATGAGATCAGAAGTCAACCACAAGAAAAAAATTGCAAAAATCACAAACACATGGAGACTAAACAACATGCTACTAAACAACCAATGGATCACTGAGGAAATAAAAGAGGAAACTAAAAAATATACCTAGAGACACATGAAAATGAAAACACGATGATCCAAAACCTATGGGACATGGCAAAGGCAGTTCTAATAGGGAAGTTGACAGCGATACAAGCTTACCTCAAGACACAAGAAAAATCTCATATAAACAACCTAACCTTACACCAAAAGCAACTAAAGAAAGAAGAACGAATAAAATGCAAAGTTAGTAGAAAGAAATCAAAAAGATCAGAATAGAAATAAAGACTAGGAAAACAATAGAAAAGATCAATTAAACTAAAAGTTGGTACTTTGAAAAGATAAGCAAAACTGATAAACCTTTAGGCAGACTCATCAAGAAAAAGAAAGAGGGGACTTCCTTGGTGGCACAGGGGATAAGAATCTGCCTGCCAGTGCAGGGGACACAGGTTCGATCCTTGGTCTGGGAAGATACCACATGCCACGGAGCAACTAAGCCCATGTGCCACAACTACTGAGCCTGCACTCTAGAGCCCAAAGCCCCAATTACTGAAGCCCATGTGCCTAGAGCCCATGCTCCACAACGACAAGCCACTGCAATGAAGACTAGCTCCCGCTTGCCGCAACTAGAGAAAGCCCGCGTGCAGCTTTTAATTTTTTATAAAAGCCCAAATCAATAAAATTAGAGACGAAAAAGAAGTTACAACGGACACCACAGAAATACAAAGGACCGTAAGAGACTACTACAACCAACTATATGCCAATAAAATGGACAATCTAGAAGAAATGGACAAATTCTTAGAAAGGTACAACCTCCCAAAACTGAACTAGGAAGAAATAGAAAATATGAACTGATCAATTACAGGTACTGAAATTGAATCTGTCATTAAAAACTCCCAACAAACAAAAATCCAGGACCAGATGCCTTCACAGGCAAATTCTATCAAATGTTTAAAGAAGAGTCAACACCTATCCTTCTGAAACTATTCCAAAACATTGCAGAGGAAGGAACACTTCCACTCTATGACGCCACCATCACCCTGATACAAAAACCAGACAAAGGTACCACAGAAAAAGAAAATTACAGGCCAATATCACTGATAAACATAGATGCAAAAGTCTTCAACAAAATACTAGCAAACTGAATCCAACAATACATTAGAAGGATCACAGACCGTGATCGAGTGGGATTTATCCCAGGGATACAAGGATTTTTCAATATCCACCAATCAATCAGCATGATACACCACATTAACTAATTGAAGAATAAAAACCATATGCTCATCTCAATAGATGCAGAAAAAGCTTTTGAAAAATCCAACCTCCATTTATGATAAAAACTCTCCAGAGGGCTTCCCTGGTGGCACAGTGGTTGGGAGTCTGCCTGCTAATGCAGGGGACACGGGTTCGAGCCCTGGTCTGGGAGGATCCCACATGCTGCGGAGCGGCTAGCCCCGTAAGCCACAATTACTGAGGCTGCGCGTCTGGAGCCTGTGCTCTGCAACAAGAGAGGCCGCCATAGTGAGAGGTCGGTGCACCGCAATTAAGAGTGGCCCCCACTCACCGCAACTGGAGAAAGCCCTCGCACAGAAACGAAGACCCAACAGAGCCATAAATAAATTAATTAATTAAAAAAAAAATTTTTTTTAAAGGCAAAATTCCTAAAAAAAAAACAAAAAACACTCTCCAGAAAGTCAGCACAGAGGGAACACACCTCAACATAATAAAGGCCACATATGACAAACCCACAGCTAACATCATTCTGAACTGTGAAAAGCTGAAAGCATTTCCTCTAAGATCAGGAACAAGACAAGGATGTCCACTCTCGCCACTTTTATTCAACATAGCTTTGGAAGTTCTAGCCACGGCAATCAGAGAAGAAAAGGAAACAAAAGGAATCCAAATCGGAAAAGAAGAAGTAGAGCTGTCACTGTTTGCAGAAAACATGATACTATAGAAAATACATAGAAAATCCTAAAGACGCTACCAGAAAACTACTAGGCCTCATCAATGAATTCAATAAAGGTACAGGATACAAAATTAATACACAGAAATCTGTTGCATTTCTATACATTAACAATAAATCAGAAAGAGAAATTAAGGAAACAATCCCACCTACCGTCGCTTCAAAAAGAATAAAATAGGGCTTCCCTGGTGGCACAGTGGTTGAGGGTCCACCTGCCAATGCAGGGGACATCAGTTTGTGCCCCAATCTGGGAAGACCCCACATGCCGCGGAGCGGCTGGGCCCGTGGGCCGTGGCCGCTCAGCCTGTGCGTCTGGAGCCTGTGCTCCGCAATGGGAGAGGCCACAACAGTGAGAGGCCCACGTACCACAAAAAAAAAAAAAAAAAAAAGAATAAAATAACTAAGAATAAACCTACGTAAGGAGACAAAAGACCTGTACTCTGAAAACTATGAGACACTGATGAAAAAAATTAAAAAATGACACAGATGGAAAGATACATGTTCTTGGATTAGAAGAATTAATTTTGTCAAAATGACTATACTACCCAAGGCAATCCACAGACCCAATGCAATCCCTATCAAATTATCAATGGCATTTTTCACAGAACTAGAACACAAAATATTATAATTTATATGGAAACACAAAAGACCCCGAATAGCCAAAGCAATCTTGAGAAAGAGAAACGGAGCTGGAGGAATCAGGCTCCCTGACTTCAGACTATACTACAAACAACTACAGTCATAAAAACACTCTGGTACTGGCACAAAAACAGACATATAGATCAATGGAACAGGATAGAAAGCCCAGAAATAAACCCATGCACCTATGGTCAATTAATCTGTGACAAAGGAGGCAAGAATATACAGTGGAGAAAAGACAGTGTCTTCAATAAGTGGTGCTGAGAAAACGGGACAGCTACACATAAAAGAATGAAATTAGAATATTCTCTAACACCATACCAAAAAATATACCCAAAACGGATTAAAGACCTAAATGTAAGACCAAATACTATAAAACTCCTAGAGGAAAACATAGGCAGAATACTCTGACATAAATCGCAGCAATATCTTTTTGGATCTGTCTCCTAGAGTAATGGAAATAAAAACAAAAATAAATGAGACCTAATTAAACTTAAAAGCTTTTGCACAGCAAAGGAAACCATAAACAAAATGGAAAAAGACAACCTACAGAATGGGAGAAAATATTTGTGAATGATGAGACTGACAAGGGATTAATCTCCAAAATATACAAACAGCTCTTACAGCTCAATATCAAAAAAAAAAAAACCTAATCAAAAAATGGACAGAAGATCTAAATAGACATTTCTCCAGAGAAGACATACAGATGGCCAAAATGCACATGAAAAGATGCTCCACATCACAAATTATTAGAGAAATACAAATCAAAATTACAATGAGGTATCACCTCACACTGGGCTGAACGGCCATCATAAAAAAGTCTACAACTAATAAATGCTGGAGAGGGTGTAAAGAAAAAGGAACCCTCCTACACTGTTGGTGGGAATGTAAATTGGTGCAGCCACTATGGAAAACAGTGGAGGTACCTTAAAAAACTAAAAATAGAACTACCCTATGATCCTGCAATCCCACTCCTGGGCATATACCCAGAGAAAACCATAATTCGAAAAGATACTTGCACCCCAACGCTCACTGCAGCAGTATTTACAATAGCCAAGACATGGAAGCAACCTAAGTGTCCATCAACAGATGACTGTATAAAGAATACCTCTTTATCCAATATTCCATCATATATATGAATGAAATAATGCCATCTGCAGCAACATGGATGGACCTAGAGATTATCATACTAAGTGAAGTAAGCTAGACAGGGAAAGACAAATATCATATGACATTGCTTATATGTGGAATCTAAAAATATATATACAAATGAACTTACAGACAAAACAGAAATAGACCCACATAGAAAACACACACACCTCTTACCAAAGGAGAATGGGGGAAGGGGGTGGGGGAGGGATAAATTAGGAGTTTGGGATTAACAGATACACACTACTACATATAAAACAGATAACCAGCAAGGACCTCCTGTATAGCACAGGGAAGCATACTCAACACTTGGTCATAATCTATAAGGGAAAAGAATTTGAAAAAAAAAGGTATATGTACATATAACTCAATCACTTTGCTGTACACCCAAAACTAGCACAACACTGTGTATCAACTATACTTCAATTAAAAAAAAAAGTTAAGCCACAAAGTTGGTCCCCTTTAAACATCCTTTTTATTGACAGCCTTACCCAGGGTCTAATTTTTCTGCAGGAAAAAAGCTGAAGGATTCTAGATGTTACAGAGAGCAGCGCTTCTCAAATTGAATGTGCATATCACCTGGGGATTCTTTAAATACAGATTCTGATTCAGCAGATCTGGGTAGGGGGCTACTAATAAGCTCCCAGGTGATGCCAATAAGCTCCCAGGTGATGCCAATGGGCTTGCAGACCCCACCCTGAAGAGCAAGGACCCAGGCAATGATGGAGCCCAATTCCTGGAAGATGTTGAACACCTGTGCTCCTGGGTCTCTGAGCTCAAAACATAAGGCCTGTTCCTAAGGTTTCCTTAAACGTCAGCAGAGCCCCTCTTTCTAGCTGTGATTCACAGTGTGAATAATGACAAATACCTCCTTCCCTCTCCTGGGTCAACCACTGAGAGTATGCTGCAAACTCTTTTTTTTTGGTGCACTTAAATAATGAGACAATGTCTCTCTCCAACCATGTCTCAATAGCTCAGTTCTTCCTTATGAGATCAATGTGAACACAACCTAGAATGGCACTGATTATTCCCTAGGGTCACTCACCATCTCTAAACCACACACTTCATATAATACAAGACACTATCCCAATCTTATTAACTAACCTCAGCCCATACTTCATCCTTGCTTCCACTGGAAGTTATTTATACTGCTGTAGTTTCTAAGTCACTGTGCTTAGAGTTGCCCAAATCTTTTCCAGGAAAAAGAAACAAGGATTAATGAGCATTTGGAAGCCAAGTTTCTTAACTTCTGTTATAATGCAAAACACAAGTAAACCAAGTGGCACCGCATTCATAATTTGTAGATTTACTGGAGTTTAGGGGTCAGGGATTAAGCTGAACCTGGCAGGCTAGGATTAGGGTGACCTGTTCAACCCTGCGATATTTAAGGTGACCTGGGAAAGTTCGTTATGTAATGGGAAATGCCTTAGAGATATTCTTTTTTACCTGTCAAAGGAACAGATTTTTGAAAAGCAAAACAACAAAGTGTTGTATACAACAGAATAAACCACAAAGATATATAACGTTGTGGATGAGACTAAGTGAAAAAATAAGTCCCAAAAGGTCTCATTCTGCATGATAGCCTTTTCATAAAACTAAAATACCCTTCAAAAATTAAAATAAAAAATAAAAATATAAGGATTACATATAAATGCAGGAAAAAACTATAAAAAGAAAAACAAGGGAATTATGAAACACGGTTGAGCATAATAATTTTGGGAGTTACACAAACAGGGAGATAGGCTGAAGAAGGCAGAGACTATATGGTTAGAAATAAGTTTTTGTCAGGGTCTTAGCTTTTAGTTTGCCTTTCACAATGTTAAAAATAACTAAATTGGGACTTCTGTTGCGGTCCAGTGGTTAAGACTCTGTGCTTCCACTACCGGGGGCAGAGGTTCAATCCCTGGTTGGGGAACTAAGATCCTGCATGACGTGTGGTATGGCCAAAAAGTAAAATAAAAATAACTAAATTAAATATCCAAAAAAAGTGTCTGCCAAAATGAGACTGTGTTATGAACCAAGGATTGTGATTAATCCAGTTCTGTACACCTGAGGTCCAAATAAAGAAAATAGATAACTATTTAAGATCCACATTAGGGAAAAACACACACACACACTCTCTCTCTCTCTAAACCTAAGTTCTTTAGGAGCACATTGTTTCTTTTTGCTTTTTTCTTTCCAAGAAGAAGCCTAAATACTTCAGCATTTGGGAAGAATCCCTTAGTTAAGGATCTCACACATTTCACCCAGAAATTAGCTAAGAGTGCTGTATCTCCTTTTGCTATTATAAGCAGCTTATGAATAGCAAATAATGTGCCCTTTTGAAGATGAATTTTCAGCTAAAAACAAGATTAAATGGCAAGGTAGCATTGGAAACAATTAGCTGATCATAATGTACATTGAAGATTCATTCAGATCAATTGCATGGAGTAGATCAGTGTCTATCTGACATCTGGAAGCAGAACTTGGGTGATGATGTCATGGCCAAACTGTCATCATTCTTTTTTTCTAATCATTTTTGCACTGTATAAGGAGAGTCTCTTCTGTGTGTTCAGTAGCACAATTCCTGTTGGTTACTAGAGGTTTAAGAAAGTGAGAACATTTTAATATTCAGATCCTACATAGAATGAGATGTTACCATTTAAAAGCCTTAAGAAATCTGTAGGTGGGGATTAAGGAAGCAACAAAACAAAGATCCCTTAGAGATATTCTTAAGTGAGAAGACACTGCAAGTTGTGAAGACAATCTAACCACAACTGTGTTAGAAGTTTGAAAACTATATAAGGAAGAAAGATAGAAAGGAAAACTCTAAATGATAAACTCAACTAAGTGGTTAAGTTTGAGTGAAAGGATATGAATATTCTTCCTCTTATAATTTTTTTGTGCTTTCAAACTTTTCTATAATGAGTATTTACTGACATCGCAATTAAAAAAATCTCGACTCTAAAAAGCAACTCAGTTAAGAGTGCCTGCCTTCTAATTTGTTAAACACTTCAGTGTTATTTCTTTCTGTTTTATTCTTTTGGTTTCTCTGTTTTGCCTTCTCTGCATATTCAGGGCTGAGGGCTCTATGAACCTGCTGAAACCACCATGAAGGCAGGGACTGCTTGGGTCTCTCCCCGCACTGAGCTCATAGTAGCTCTCCAAGGGTAATGAGAAAACACAATTCTCTTGGCCTCAAAGAATATTATGGCCCAGAGAGGCATGAGGCAGGGCTTCCTAAGAGGTGGTAACCATCTCTCAGAGGCATGAGGGGACTTGGGGACACCTCCAGGGGCCTGGGATGCACACCTGACTCTTCATCACTATCCACTGCCCGCAGCCCAGCTGATCCCACTCCCATAATACTCTGCCACGGGTTGCTCTTCCCGAGGCCCCACTGGTACAATTGCAGTTCACAGGCCTTACCGGTTCTCTCCTTGATTGGGGGACTTTCTTCTTGCCTCTGCCTCGTTTCCTACCAGTCCTCCACCACCTTCCAGAACGATTTTTTTCTAGAAAAAATCTGACCACGTCCCCTACTTGAACCCTGAAGAGGCTCCACTGAGCTCTGAGGACTCAAATATCAGCTAGAACCTTAGAGGATGTTCCCTCGGGCCCATCTGAGGTCTCCGTTCTGACTCCTGCTCTGGAGCACTAGATGCCCCACCGCGGAGCACCACCCCCCACCATCTCCCCAGACCTGCCCGACTGTTACTCGCCCTCCAAGCCTTCGCCCACAACACTCCCCTTCAGTCCAACATTCTTTCCTTCTTGTCCACGAAGCCCTCCCTGATACAGCCGTCCTCCACCCGAGTCCCCAAGAGGGCGAGCTTGACGGTCAGGCTGTTTTTTTCTCTGCCTGGGAGGGACCCGCATACGCAAGTGCTCACCTGGTGTGTGGGATTTCAAGCTGCCTGTCTCCATTTTACAGGAAACTGTGGCCCCTCTTGAGAGAGTCGCGGCTTTCCCTCGGCGCTGGCCGTGTCTCCCCACATCAGGGGCCTGGACTGGATTTCCCGGGATACTCCTTGATGAAGTTCACCAGGAGTGCGCGCACGCCCGCCCCCCAGGCGCCCATTTCAGCAAAGGATTGGCGCCTTCCTGCCCCCACCTCCAAAGAGCTCGGCGCCCTACAGTTCAGGACAAGTGTGGCGCGGGGCCCGGCTCTGGCAGGAGAGACGTGAGGCTGCTTAGCCGAGCGTCTGCAGCAAAGCTGTGCCCGGGCTCAGAGCCTCTTTAGACGGGAGTTCTCGGCCCGGCGCGCTTGCGGGGGCGGAGTGAGGAGGGGGAAGAGGCGGACACGGAAATGCCGAAAGGGTCTTTTATAGCCCGGACGTTAGGTCCTCCCTGAGGCGCACCGCGGGGCGTCCCCGCCAGGGGGAGCCCGAGGCCGGCCCCACGCAGCGCCCCAGCGGTCGTGCGGGACTCTGGCCCAGGTCCCCGCTGCTGGGTCCTCGTGCAGCTGTGTCCTGTATCGCGTCCCTCCACACGAAGGGATGTCTGGCCCCAACCTGGGGAAGGGATGTCTGGCCCCAACCTGCCTTTGAAGCCTCCCCTCCCTTCTCTACCTTCTCCAGAACCCGCGCTCCAGAAAGCGACCCTGCATCCCTTAAACAGCCAGGCAAGGTCGCCGCCCCGGCGCTTTCTCTCTTGCTGCTTCTTCTTGCTCACCAAGTCCACGGTCTGTAAAACTGTTACTCATGGTTCAGGGCCCCAGCCCAAAGGCCCTCTTAACTCCCCACCCCCAGAAAGCGACCCTGCATCCCTTAAACAGCCAGGCAAGGTCGCCGCCCCGGCGCTTTCTCTCTTGCTGCTTCTTCTTGCTCACCAAGTCCACGGTCTGTAAAACTGTTACTCATGGTTCAGGGCCCCAGCCCAAAGGCCCTCTTAACTCCCCCCCCCATCCCACGAGGGACTCCCCAAGCTCCCGCTTCCACCGACTGATATCGGCTGGCCCACCGAAGGCCAGCACGCAAGCGGCGTCCCTGAGGTCATCCGGAAAGCCAGTGGTTTGCCTGCCAGAGGCCTACCAGGCGGAGTCTACACCCAGTATGGCAGATGCGGTGGTGATGAGTGGGTGGGCTGGGAGCCCAGCTGTCGGCACAGGCTCCCCACGCCCTCTGGACCCCCATCCCCCAGGAGGGGACTGTCGCAGGACCTTGCCGAAAAGGACCCTGAGGAGCATAAGCTCATCAGACCCGGAGAGCTGGGACAGAGGGACCTGAGGTGCAGATGCTGCCTGTGAGGTGACCAGACAGGTGTGCCTGAGCAAGGCACAGCGACAGGTGTCAGAGCCTGGAGGGATAGCAATGCCTGGAATGGATGTTTCTGTCCTTCCAATAGCCAGGCTGTGATCACCCGGGGGCTTGCTCTGGGAGGAGGGAGGCTTCCGATGCTGCTGGGAGGAGCCTGCATGGGTTTGGGTACTGAACTTGCATCTGCATCCAGCTGCTCCAAACAAAAGCCCCAATCACCCCAGTCTTTGTGCCTGCTCCACCTGGCCTGGGTCGGAGTGTAAAGGGCCAGCTGGAGGAGGAACTGGTGGTAATGCAGAGGCTTGGCAGCAGCAGGTCCATCTTCCCAGGATGAAAACTCTGGCCTGTCCTCTGGAAGTTGGCAGCCAAGTCCCAATGCTGGGAGCAAGTAAGGTCTGTGGGAGGCAGCTATGACTTGAGGAGCTTGTCGAAGTGCTTCTGGTGAAGCTGACCCCTCCAGGCCTATGATCAGACTACTGACACATCACCGGCTTATCAGAGGAGGCCTGTTCTCCACATTAGGGAACCCACAGACAATTTTTAAAAAGCCAGAGGTCTTGGAACCACTTGTTTTTCTTAAGGTGGTAAAAGTTCCCCTTTTGGTCTCTTTTGGGGGTGATGAAATGTTCTAAAATTGATTGTGGTGATGGCTTGCACAACTCTGGGAATTTACTGAAAACCATTCAATGGTACATTTTAAATGGGTGAGTTGTATGGTATGGGAATTATATCTCAATAAAGCACAGCCCAGGGATAGAGCCACACAAACATGCCTGACTGAGTTTGGACAAAGGTATAGAATCAATTCAATAGAGGGAGGATAGCCTTTTCAACAAATAGTGCAGGAGCAATTGGGCATCTATAGGCAAAAAAAAAAAAAAATGAAGCTCAACCTAAGTTTCACCCCTTAAACAAAAGTTAACTCAAAATGGATGATGGGCTTAAATATAAAATGTAAAACCCAAAAACTCTGAAAAAAATATAGAGGAGAAAATCTTCAGGATCTAGGGCTAGGCAAAAAGTTCTTAGACTGAAAACCAAAGCACAAGCCATAAATGAAAAATTAATAAATTGGACTTCATCAGAATTGAAAACTTTAGTTCAATGTAAGATCCTGTTTTGAGGATGAAAAGAAACTACAGACTGGGAGAAAACACTTGCATACCACATATGCTCAAGGACTAGTATCTAGAATATATAAAGGATTCTTAAAACTCAGCAGTTAAAAAAAAAAGCAATCCAATTAGAATGGGGCTTTAAGACATGAACATTTCACTGAAGAAGATACACAGATGGTAAACAAGCACATGAAACGATAAATGTTCATTAGCTGTCAGAGAAATGCAAAATAAAACCATAATGAGATATCACTAGAAACCTATCAGAAAGACTAAAATTTCAAAAAAAAAAAAAAAGTGACAACACCAAATGTGGCTGTAAAAGGGTAACATAAGGGATTCTCCTGGTGATAGAAATGATCTATATATTGGCTGTATTGATAGAAGATGTTGATACCCTGGTTATGATATTGGTTTGCAAGATGTTACCTCTGGGGGAAATGGTGGAGTACACAGTATCTCTCTGTGTTATTTCTTACAACTGCAAATGAATATAGAATTATCTCAAAATAAGAAGTTTAATTTAAAGTGTTCCTTTTCCATATCACTGATTTTAATGTTTGCTATAAAACAACCATGTACAAAAAAAAACATGTACATAGATTGTTAAGGTTAATATGAATGTATCTTGAGAATGAATGATCCTACACTGATTCTGAGCTATTGGAACCTGAATTAATGAAGCTTTCATCTATAGTTCACCACCTACCAAGCGCCAAAAGGAGAGAGTTTGGAGAAGGTGGGAAGTTGAACTTCCCTGGGGTAGAGGCTTGTCTGGAGAAGTCCTTGGGAGCTGGGGCCTCCTGGGTTGTGCCATCTCTAGGAGAGGGTGTGAAGCATGTGAGAGGGCAGCCTGGGGCATGGAAAGAGCCAGGGTGAAGAGACAGGAGGCCAGGCTGTAGCCGGATAGGGTAGGGAGGTCCCTGGAGGAAGAGAACCAGGCATGGCTTTCTTGACATAAGAGTAGCTGTTTTAGGCCCAAGCCATTTTGTGATCTAAGCCTGGCCACAAGCTTCCCCTTGCAAAAGAATAGGCCTCGGTATTTAATGATTTTAAAGGAACAAAGAATGCAAGAATAAGCAGCTATTACCAGACCAGGGAAATAACTTAACCATATTGGAGACAATAAATCAGTTGTAAAGGCTCCCAGTTCTGTTTCAAAGGTAAAGATTAGCCTGAAGCACATCCTTGAGCTATTTTGCAGGATCCAAGGATCCAAACCCCCTCAAGCCCTCAACCAGCAGAATAACTAGACACTAAGGAATGAAGATGCTGTCTTTCGCTGACCCTCATGATGTCAATCAACTAGAGCCCAGACTCTGTTAAACTTTGCCTCAATTCTATGCTGAATTCTCCTCTGCTCAATCCCCTTCATGAATATGTATGCCCCCCTAGCTTAAATCTTCCCCAATTTTGCTGTTCTGGGAGACATAGCTTTGGCAAATATCCCTGGTGTTCTTCTTACTCATTACAAGTAATAAAATCCTTCCTTCCCCTGCTCTTTGGCTTGGCTGTGTCTTTTGGCTCCACATCCACCAAGAGGCAAACCCAGTTTTTGGGTAACAAGACTTCTTCATCTGGCTGTGTTCTGTGACCCTGTGCAAATATCAGTACCTCAATCAGTGTTCAGCTTTTGGTTCCACTGAATGAGTGTTGGGACTGGAGCTGGAAGTCGCAGAGTTCTACATGGATATTTCTTTATTGATACACAGAGTGTTACTCTGCCTCCATCTACAACTATAAGTGACCTCTGCAAGTGGCGGTTTCCTCATCTCTCAGTTGTTGGAAAGAATATATGGGATGGGGCTTCCCTGGTGGCACAGTGGTTAAGAATCCACCTGCCAATGCAGGGGACACGGGTTTGAGCCCTGGTCCAGGAAGATCCCACATGCCGTGGAGCAACTAAGCCCGTGAGCCACAGCTACTGAGCCCACGTGCCACAACTACTGAAGCCCATGCGCCTAGATCCCATGCTCTGCAACAAGACAAGCCACTGCAATGAGAAGCCCACGCACCACAACGAAGAGTAGCCCTCGCTCGCTGCAACTAGAGAAAGCCCGTGCTCAGCAACAAAGACCCAACGCAGCCAAAAATAAATAAGTTAAATAAAATTTTAAAAAAAGAATATATGGGATGACACCTGTTAAGTGCTTAGCACATAACCTGGCACTGTGGTGGGAGCAATAATCATGGTGGGAACAAAGCGAGCAGTGTGAAGTCTGGTCAGAGGCCACAGACAGAGAATGGCTTGTGTTGGAAAAAAAATCGTGCTAGAGGAAACACCCAAGAAAATATATCATTATGTACTTGCAGTCATTAAAACCAGGTTTATAAATATTTTAAAACATGGGAAATGCTTAAGTTGTCCTGTTAAGTAAATAACATATTATCTCAACTGTGTTTGTAAAAGATGTATTTTTAAAAGTGAAGATAAAATCTACCCCAAAGCTAAGAGTATTTGCCTCTGAGTGATCTGTCCTTTCCCTATCTCTCTTCAAAATAATAATATAATGAGATGGGGGAGGAAAGAACAAAAGAAATGTACTTGTCAACTGTAAGCAGACTTTAACGAGGAGCTGTATGAGAGGGTAAAATGGGGCCATCCCTACCCCACCTGGGGATAGAAGGAGCCCTGACCCAGGAGAAGCTGGAATTGAGGGAAAACCCTGGAGTCCTGAGTGGTTCTCAAATTAAGGAATGGAGCCTCCAACAAGAGCACTGTATTCATTTCTAAGGCCACCGTAACAAAGTACCACAGACAAGGGGGCTTAAACAACAGAAATTAATTTTCTCACAGTTCTGGAGGCCAGAAGTCTAAGATCAAGGTGTCATCAGGGTTGTTTTTTTCTGAGGCCTCTGTCCTTGGCTTGCAGATGGCCATGTTGTCCTTCAGTTTTCACATGGTCTTACCTCTGTGTGTAAAGATGTCTATGTCCAAATTTCTTTTCTTATAAGTACTTATAATACCCACCCTAACTACCTCATTTTAACTTAATAACCTCATTTTAACTTAACTAAGATCTTTAAAGATCTTATCTCCAAATATGATTATTATGAATCTGAGTACTGGGCGTTAGAACTTCAGCATATGAATTTGGTGATGGGAGACACAATTCAGCTCATGACAAGTGTTAATTACCATATGGCTAAAACATCTGTAAACAAAGTTAAAAGACAAGTGACAGACTGGGGGAAATAAATATTTTCAGTATTTATGACATACCAAAGTATTCTTATCTAGAATATATACAGAGTTTAGATGAATCAATAAGAAAGATGAAAACAACCCAATAGAAAAATGCGCAAAGAAAATGATTAGGCAATTCACAGAAGAGGAATACAAAATAAACATTAAAAGGTTCTCAACTGCATTTACCAGTTTTATACAAACTAAACAGTTGTTTTTCATCTATCATAGTGGCACAAATTTAAAAGACTGATAATAACAAGTCTTGGCAAGGATGTAAGAAAGTGGGAACTCTCAAATGTTAATGGGGGCACATATTGGAATGGTCTTACTGAAGACAGTAGCTATTAAAAATTAAAACATCCATTTCCCTTAACCCAGTGTTACACTTCTAGGAATCAGTATTGCCAAAATAGTTGCACACGTGCTAAAGGATATACATGGAAGGACTTTATTTTTTTGCTGTAAATGTCTGTTCAATGCAAAAGAAGTTAAATATAATAATTACATACCCCTACAATGAATGCAATATACCCATTAAGAAATAGGTGATCCTGGGCTTCCCTGGTGGCGCAGTGCTTGAGAGTCCGCCTGCCGATGCAGGAGACGCGGGTTCGTGCCCCGTTTCGGGAAGATCCCACATGCCGCGGAGCGGCTGGGCCCGTGAGCCATGGCCACTGAGCCTGCGCGTCCGGAGCCTGTGCTCCGCAAATGGGAGAGGCCACGACAGTGAGAGGCCCGCATAACGCAAGAAAAAAAAAAAAAGAAAAAAAGAAATAGGTGATCCTACATGTACTGAAATTAAAATAAAGATCTTCAAGACAATTGAAAAAAGAAGCAAATTGCAGAACTACAGTCTAGTGAATGCATTTTATGTTTTTATAAATGTGTATTTGTACAAGTAGACTTAAATAAATACATAGACAGTTTTGTAAAGATGTTCACCCAGCTGTGGCCAGTAATTTCTGGAGGGGGAGAAAGGTGAAGCTGAGGCAGGTGGAAGGGAGATGTTTCACATTTTGCTCTGTATCCTTCTGTATTATTTAAATTCTAAAGTCTATACAACCAGAATAAATACAAACTTGCATGCATGTTCTGTCAGAGAGAGAAGAAAAGGAAGGTTTCTGCTTCTGAAGATCTTTGCAGAGCCCATAGCCATGCCTCGAGGCTTCTCAGTCTTCTGAGAATGGCAGACACCCTCATGGGAGTCTTAATTGCCCCAAATGTTTGCTTTAATCAATGTAATTAGCAGAGCATCAATTAGGCTAAAAGGCTCCTACAGCAGCTGTTTCCGTTCACTGCCCCGCCCAGCCCCTTCAGCGACTCAGCTTCCCTCCATGGTGTGAGTCTCTCTGCATGGCTCTGTGTTTCCTCTCGTGACTCTGAAGACCACTGTGGGCAAATGGGAGGTTCTGAAGCCTATTGATTTGCTAAGGTTTTGTTCCTGCCTGCTGTTCCATGTCATACTCTTCATCTTTCTTAAGTGGCTCATTGGTGGCTCCAACTTGTATACTTTTTCTGTTGTTCTCCCCAACCTGCATCTCCTGTTTTGCAGCTCACTGAGCGGTTCCACTGTCCCCACAGTCACTAAAGCCAGAAATCTGTGAGTTATCGTTGCGCCCACCACTCATGCCTGGTCAACCATTAAACCCTATGGAGCTGACTCCTAAATGTCTCTTAAATCTGCCCCTCTCTCTCTACCTCTACTGCCATCCAGTGCATTATTGCCTCTCACCTGGATATATTTTTGCTCTCACCTTTTACTACTCCATCTTCCCTGCAGTTGCCACAGAAATCTTTCTAAAAAGCAAATCTGACCATGTCCCTCACAGCTTAAAATCTTGCTGGTATCCAATACCCTACTGAATAGAGTCCAAACCCCTTGACATGGTAGACAAAGCCCAGTGTCACCTGGCCTAGGCCACCAGTTTCCTGTGTGCATCCAGGCAGTTACCACTCCTCTGGCCCTTCATCCAACTCTGCTTTTGCATATGGTGCTTTCCTGCTGGAGGTCTTCTGTGCACATGTGTTGATTTTTTCTTTCCCAGCATCCACTCCTATTTCTTGTGCTACCTGCCTCCCATAAACCATCTGCCTTTCTTCTCAATCCATGTGTGTTTCATATGGGTGGCTCCAGGTCCCCTCTTCCCCCCTTCAGGCCAAGCCAGATCATTTAGCATCTCTCTTCTTGGAATTTGAATCTTGAACATCGTAAGAGCCTTGAAGAGTCAGTCCATTTCTGGCTGAGCCCTGCTCCCTGAGACTAATTCTCCAGTTTTCCTGTGATTCTGAGTTGTCCTTTAGACAACTTTCCCATCAATTCCTTTTTCTTAAGCCAGCCAGATAATTTTCTGGTGCTTTTAATCAAAGAACTCCCAATGAACCCAGCCCTTCTGCATCAGAGAAACTCTTACTTATCCTTCAGAGTCCAAGTTAAGTGTCCACTTACTCCTTCATTTATTCATTCAACAAATATTTACTGAAAACATGCTATGAATTGGGACTATGCTAAGTGCTGGAGATACAATAGAAAACAGATATGGTCCTTGGCCATATGGACTTTAAAATATCTCTAAATAAACAATTCTTTTGGAGGGGGGGCTTTAGGTGCAGGATAAAGTTAATTATATTAGTCCATTCTGGCACCCTATCAGTATTGGTATGGACAATCATTTAATTACCCCATATCTGCATCCCTCAATCCCCTCCCCTAGGCAACCACATTAATGTGTTTGATATGTATTTGAATGTGTTCAATATGTATTTGAATGAGTTCTTGTGAAATGTATGTTGTAGTTGTATGGGCCAGTGCTTTTAATTAACGCCAAGAGTATTACGTTACATATTTCTTTTAGTTTTCTGATTTTCTTCATGAAGCATGGTAGCATGCACAAAATATTTGAAATGAGATAATGAGCCTTAGAAGCAAATGTTAGGATTTTGCCTTTTACTTTGAGTGAAGTCATTTCAGGGTTTTGAGCAGAGGGGCAACATGATTTGAATTGGTGTTCTACAAGGAAAACTCTAGTGTGTTGAGATTAAAATTCAGGGGTGCAAGTGTGGAAGCAAGAAGGCCGGTTAGGGGCTGTTGCAGTAATCCATAGGAAAGTAGATGGCGGTTTGAACCTCGGATGTATATGTTCCTCTTCCAGGAACTCTTGTATATAAACAAGAGAAAACTGCAAGACAAGTGCAGCAGGAAGCCCCCCAAACTAACAAACAATATGAGATACAAATCATTGATAAGCAGAGAAACGTGGATTAAAACAATGATATGACATTGCATCTGTTATTCTGGCAAAAATTACATGACCAGACATTGCCAAGAGTTGGCTGGGATATGAAGATTTAAAAATTCTCTTGCACTGTTTATGGGAATGCAGAATCAAGAAGCTATGTAACACTGCTGAGTCAAGTTAAGTATACACAAACCTATGACCCAGCAATTCAGCACCCTGTTATATATTCCAGAAAAATTTCCACATAGCTTCTTAAGGGAATGTATAGGAAGGTGTTCATTGCAGCAACAAGGAGGTAAAGGCAGCCTAGGTCTCCATAATTTGGACAATGAATGGGTAAAATGTGTATCAGGTTTTGTGATAAGCATTTAATATGCATTATCTCATCTTTTCTTCAAGATAGCCCTAAGACTGGGATTTTTAATAGTATCTGTAAATACTGTTTACCGTCTGTAAAACGGAAACTATCCTTCCATACACACAAACGGCCGCTTTTTTTTTTTTTTCTGGTTAACTCTCCTTAGTGTTTGGACGAGGACCCCGGGGTTCAGGGGCTCAGCAGCGTGCTAGGTTTCCCAGACAGACGGGGTCATCTCTCCTTGCGGTCTGCAGGATCTTCACTCTTCCAGGCCCGGGAACCCTCATTCCTGGGCCTTCAGCACCGCGGACAGCGCCAACGGGGCAGGGCTGGGCGGGGCGTCCTCAGAGACGTCACGGCGCGCGGAGTCTCCCCGGCGCTCGCTCGCTGGCTGCTGGCGCCGCCACGTCACGTGACCCAGATAATTGGTACAGCTAGTCGCGCACCAACTGCTCGCCTCCCCTGACCTGCAGCCTCTGGACCTCACTGCCGCGCCGACCCCCACTGGCCCGGTGAGCGCGGCGGCCCCTCCCTTCCGGGTCCCTGCGCCTCCTCCTCTCCAGCTGTGTCGCGGGAGGCCCTTCTGCTCCAGTCTCCTGGGTCCCTGGGCGCCGCAGCCCGCAGCCCTAAGCCTGGCCCGGGAGGTGGGAGGGGGAGTGAACGTGACCTTGGCTCCGCCTTTGTTTGGCCGAGGCGTCCCCAAGGACCCTCAGTCCTTCGCGCGCATCTGACCCTGCGAGTGCAGTTCTTGTGAAGTGTTTTGCGTAAGGGAGCGAAGCTTTTAACGGTGGGGTTTCAGGCATCAGCGTGGGTTCTCCAGCCCGAAGACTACAGACTGTCCACGCCTTTCGTGGCCTGGGGAGGGGCCTGCTGCTCTTCGCTTTCTCAAGGAGCCCTGGCTGCGGAGGGCAGCGCTGGGGATGGGGATGGTCTAGCGTTATGTGCTTGGTGGGACAGGCAGGCAGCTTCGAAGTCTCAGGACCTCGTAGTGGGGGCAGGGGGCAGGGCCTTTACAGATGGTTTTAACCGCGGTTTCCGCTCACAGATGGGGAGACTGAGGCCCTGAGGGAGGCAAGACTGACCTGAGGTGGCAGCCAGCCTGGGAAGTGCTTCTCCTTTCCTCAGGGAAATGTGCGGGGATGGGGTGACCCTGAGGTCCCAGCAGGGTGCCATGATGCCCCTCCACCATGGGCCCTAACCCATCCCTGCGCCCCCTGCCCATATATCCTGTAGCATATTGGAACAGGCCCCTTTTACCTTTGTGCTTTTCCCACCTCTGGCCTTTAGCTCAGGCCCTCCATCTCTGCCAAGGAAATAAGCACACCCCCTCCCTACCCTGCTTCCTACCTCTGAGTTTGCTTCCGTGGCCCCCTCTTGGGTTCAGTAAACTAGAGGTGGGGTTTATTCCTGAGAAAAGCCCACCCAGTTCCCAGAACATGGGGCCATCGTAGGCCTGCAGGAGCGTGAGTCCAGGCTCTGCTTCTGCCCAGCTTCAGGGTCTTGGGATCTCCACAGTGGGTGTATTGCAGAGCAGCCCAGATAGGGCCTTGCGTGTGGGAGCCTTAGTGGCCAGGGATGTCTGTCGTCGTTATGCTTCTGAGGGTGGCGGTGGGGATGGTACTGACTTTATCCGTAGAGAGGAGGCCACCAAGAGCTGCCCAGAGCAACCTGCCTGTTAGTCCACGGGGCCTGGGCTGGTCAGGTGGTGTGCACGGTGCCTGACCCTAACTCTTCCCTTTCACCTGTGTGGGCAGGACCTGGCAGGGCAGGCTTGGGCTTCGGCTCCAGATACTGAGGTTGACTCTGTCCCCAGCCCTCTAGGGCTCCTGAGTCCTCAGGCCCTGCTGGGATTGGGGCAGGGGTGGCTGGCTGGCTGTCCTTCTGTCAGGCCGGGTGAAGGCCACAGCAGTGTCCAGTGGCTGCCCAGATTATTCAGTGTTTGTGAAACACAGTGTTCCTGCACTGGGCCAGGCTGGACACAGCCAGGCTTGTCACTACCCCCTGAGCCATCCCATTCCCCTGCGGGGGGTGGGGTGCCAGCCGAGAGAGCAGCTCTGGCTGCAGCCGTTGGAAGGAGCATTGGCATTAAGAGAAATCTGTGTTTACATCATGATTCTGCAGTGAGGAGGGAACAGGCTCCGGAACCGCAGAGCCCTACCATTCACCAGCTTAGCCTCTCTGTGCCTCAGTTTCCCTATTTGTAAAATGGGGCTAATCCAAGTGCCCACCTCTTAAGATTGTTGAGAGGGTTAGATGAGCACAGTGCCTGCCCCTGAATCAGTGCTGACTAATTGTGCTCTTATTTTTATTCCCTCAATGGATGATCTTGGTGTCTGGTTTTCTTTGCCTTAGGATGGGGATGTTAGAGTTTCCCCATTGGGTTGTTTAGATTCTTCTCACATTCCAGGCCAGTAGCTCCTGGGCCCTATGGCCATCTGGGCTGGGGCAGCAACCCTGTATTTGGCCAGGTCTCAGGGACCATCAGAGGGAGAGCAGGGGTTGGGGCCCCGGCCCTCTGACCTCAGAACTCAGGCCTTGAGTCCCCACCCAGCACCTGGAGAGGTGCCACTCCAGGAAGAGCCAGCCCCTAGCAGCCCTCAGTAGGGCCTGGTGTCACTGGCTGGCGGGACATGCAGCTGAGCGTGTGGATAGGAAGCTTGGGGTACTTGAGGCTCAGGTTGCAGCTGAACCCACCTCCTTCCTCCCTGCAGTGCAGTATATTTTTGCTTTCTAATTTTCCTCTATTCAGACTTGCTGCTGGTTGCCCTGAGGAGCCCACTGTCCCTCACTCAAGGAGACCGCCTCCCTGCCCTTCACCTCATGTAAGTTTGGAGGGAAAGAGGGAGCACGCG
>NW_006770581.1:1219840-1239614 GCF_000442215.2 Lipotes vexillifer | reverse complement strand
GAAAGAGGGAGCACGTGGGCTAGGAGGGCTGTGCCATGCCCTGCCTTGGGGCCTGACCCCTTGTAGAATAGAAGGTCCAGCCAGCTGGTTCTGGTGACTTGTTTGAGCTGGGGCGGGGTGTGTGCCCTGTGAGCTGGGCACATCTGGCCCCAGGAGCATTGACTCGGGGCCGGGCCCAGGCCCAGGCAGAAAGACACACTTTCTGGGACTGAGTTATGCGGGGGGAAGCAGGCCCTCCTGCCTGCATGGCCCCTGGTGGGGTGGTCCTGGTGCTGCACCCTACTCACAGGCTGGGATTCTCTGAGCAGAAGGGTGTTAGCAAGTATTCAGGGGGAGCCGTCTGTGTCCAGGCAATGCTGGGGAAGAGGAGGAGGCTCTGCTTACAGTTGTGTTGGGGGGTGATGTAGAGGAACAGAGGTTCTGAGAGGAGCCTCTTATCCGAGAACCTCTGTCTTCTGGGGGGAAGAGGAAGCCCCCTCCCCCCCCCACCTCCGCATATGTACACACGGACTCCTGAAAGCCCGTTGTTCAAGCATTTTCCCTGGGAAAGAGCAGGGGGGATTGCGGGGGTGAGATGAGCTCCAGGTTCTTTTTCCTCTCCACCCTGAGTGGGATTCCAGCCTGTATGTACCCCCTGAGCTGTTAGCTGTCCTGAGTGTAAGCTCTGGGCAGGGTATGGGAGCCAAAGAGGGCAGCTGCAACTGGGAGCTTGGCTGGGCAAGGCACCTGCCTCTGGTCTGCCCTCCACTGTCCCCGAGTGCCCTTCCCTTCTCTGAGCCTCAGTCGTCCCCGATGTGAAGCGGGGCCATTGAGGCCCGTGTCATTGGCCTTCTGGCCTGGGAGGACATGCTGGGCCTATACTGCAGTCAGGGGAAGTCACTGGTCCCCTTTGGTCACAATGACTAGAGACCCAGCAGTGCCATGGGCCTCGAGATAGTGCAGCTCAGCCAGACGCCTTGCTTCCGGCCTTTTTCTGACCGGGCATGGAGCACCCAGTCCCTGGAGGACTCCGCTGCCTGAGTTGCGGGGTGTTCAGGAGGCCTGGCTGACTGTCCCTCTCATCTCTGTCTCGTCACTGCCTAGCCCAGGGCCACCTGCCCAGTAGGCCCAGCAAATGCCATATGAGCGGACGAGTGGCTGCCAGAGCCTCCTTCCTTCCATCCCAGTCCTGTGGTTTATGTCTCTCCCTTGTTGCCTGTGTCCAGAATGAGTCAGCTGAGGCTGCTGCCATCCCGGCTTGGGGCACAGGCCTCGAGGCTCCTGGCCGCACATGGCGTCCAAAGGTTCAGCTGGTACAGCACGTCGTCTGGGCCACCGGCCACCTTCCCAAGCAGCAAAGTTGGAGGCGGCTCCAGTTACATGGAGGAGATGTACTTCGCCTGGTTGGAAAACCCCCAGAGTGTCCACAAGGTTGGCACCCCAACCCTGCCCTCTGTGCAGGAGAGAAAGTCCTGGGGCTGGGCTGTGGAGAGGGGAGTGGGGAGAAGCAACTTGCCTGCTCTGTGAGCCCGGGCAGGTTTCTTTGTCTCTCAGGTCCTCCATCATCTTTGTGAAAGAGCTTGGTCCTCATATTGGGTGAGGAAAGTCCATTGCTGTCCTGTTGCTGGACCAGCCAGTGGGTGGTGGTCTGGCTTGAGAAGCCCTGAGCCTTGCTCAGTCACACCCGGTCTGAGGCCCATCCCTGCCCCCTTGGTCATGCAGTGCCGTCTCCAGATGGCCTCTTGTTATATAGTTAGGAGCATAAGTGTTTACATATATAGTAAGCTGATGAAATAGGTACCCACTGATGGTTAAAAAAAAAAAAAATCAAAATCAGATGCCAGGACAAAAGTGAAAAGCGTAGCTACTCTCTCTCCTTCACTCACATGCCTCAGAGGAAAGTAATATGTTCACATGATCCAAAAACAAAAAGTATTAAGTTCTACAGTGAAAAGCCTTCCTCCCATTCCATCCCGTATCTGCTCAGCTCCTACCTGTCTGTTCCCCAGTCTATTCTTAATTTCTTCTATATCCATTCAGATAAACTTATTGCAGACATAACTCTGGATTCTCCCCCTTTACACAAAAAGTAACATGTAACATCCACTGTTTTGCCCCAGGCTTTTTTCACTCAGCATACATCTCCAAGATTTTCCATGTCAGTACCTCAAGAGCCTCATTTTCTTTTTCCCAGCTGTATAGTATTCCACTGTTTGGATGGATGTTCTACATCCATCCCCAGGGAAAGGCATCTGGCTCATTTCCAGTCTCTGGCTGTCATGACCGGTGCTGTACTACATCGTCTTGTACGTTCATCATCCTGCACGTGTGCAGCTAACTGTGGCATAAATTCCCCAAAGTGGAATTGTTGGGTTAGAGGGCATCTGTGTACATAATTTTGATGGGTGTTGCCAAATTGCTTTCCACACGGCTTGTACCATCTTATTCTCCCACCAGTACTGTACGAGAGGGCGTAGAGGAAAGCACTTTTGTATGTGTTCTGCTAGAACATGGAGGTGCTGGTGCATGTGCCCATCAGCTTTTTGTTTCTGCACGAATAGTAGCAAAGCATACATCCTCTTCTGCTGTGTTCACTTTACAACATATCTTGGCAATATTCCACATCCACAATAATAAATGCGTCTTTTGGGGCTTCCCTGGTGGCGCAGTGGTTGGGAGTCCGCCTGCCGATGCAGGGGACGCGGGTTCGTGCCCCGGTCCGGGAGGATCCCGCGTGCCGCGGAGCGGCTGGGCCCGTGGGCCATGGCCGCTGGGCCTGCGCGTCCGGAGCCTGTGCTCCGCAACGGGGGAGGCCACGGCGGTGAGAGGCCCACGTACCACCAAAAAAAAAAAAATAAATAAATAAATAAATAAATAAATGCGTCTTTTAAAAAAAAGACTACATAATTTTCCAGAATCTAAATTTACCATCATTTATTTAACCAGTTTCCTGTTGATCACTGCTTAGATTGTTTTTACATTGTCATTTTTATAAACTATCCTTCAGGGAACATCCTTGTACATGTAGGCACACCTGTCCAAGTACATCTGTAGAGTAAATTGCTGGCAGTGGAATTGCTGGTTCAAAAGATACATGCATTGGAAATGTTGAGGGCCTGCCTGCCCTTACCCTCCACAGAGCTGCCTCCAACCCACAGTGTGTGAGGGCATGTTTCGCCTATGGATAGAAGCCCGTTTCATACCTAAAGCCCCTTGATCACAGCTTATTACCTCCCCCACCCACTACCAAGCTGGGTCCTGGAGAGATCCAGAATTTGGGTGGGGGCCCTGGGCTGATTGAGAAGGGTATTGTTGGCAGGGTCCTGGGAGGGCCCTGAGAGCTATGGTGATGAAGGAAGACTGATGTCCCCTAGGGCCCCAGCCTGGGCCACCCCCCACTACTCCCAGGCCCTAACCTGGCTGTTTTCTTGCTTCTGCCCCTGCCCAGTCCTGGGACAGCTTCTTCCGGAAAGCCAGTGAGGATGCCTCTTATGGCCCAGCTCAGCCCCGGCCCCTTTCTGTTGTCCCTGAGAGCAGGCCGGCAGTGTTGAGCCGGACCAAGACCAGTAAGCTGGTGGAGGACCACCTGGCTGTGCAGTCTCTGATCCGGGCCTACCAGGTGAGTGGCTGGGAGGGTACAGGCTCCTGGGGTGTGGCCAGGTGCTGACAGCAAGAAGACTGGCTCAGCTCCAGCGTCACTTCAGAGAGCTTGGTGGCTCTGGCCCCTCCTCCTGCTCTTTGTCACATTACCATTCACATCACTTACCACCCCCTGTATTTTTTGTGTAAAGTGGTTTGTTTGGGTCTTTCTCATGGAGTGTCATCTGTCGCCCACACCACTCTGCCCCAGGACCTGGAGAAGTGCTTAGTGAGTGATCAGTTTCAGTGAGTGTTGAATGAAAGGTGAGTAGATTGCCCCTTGTTAATGTGTGTTTTCTCCTCTTGACTGAGCATTCCAAGAGGACAGGGGCTGATGTCCAGCAGGTGCTTAATTAGTATTTGTGGAATGAATGAATAGTTCATTAAGCAGCTCTCCCCCGTCAGCTGCTCTGTCCTGGAGACTTAGGCTCCCCTCTGCTGGGTTCCCAGGCTGGGCTCTTGCTATGTCAAACAGTCCTGATGATGTTTCCTATTCTTGGTCTTGACCGAACAGGACTAACTGGAGGGCTGTTCTGGGTGTTCACTCCATAAAAATGTAATCATTTGGGATCTGTCTGGGAATCAGTGGCAGGAGGTATTTCATAAAAGAAACTTGTCTTGAAGACATGCAGAAGGAAGGGTAGGGGCATCCTGGGGTCCTTGGCAGAGACTCCGTGGGAGGGTGCAGCAAGCCGCTGCAGGAACTCGGGAGAAGGGAGGCCTTAGCAAATGGAAATGGCACCTTGCCTCTGAATGACGCACTCTGTGTAGGATAGCAGCTGCCTGCCCAGGTGTGCTGGGGCGGAAGAGGAAAGGTGCATAGGACTGGGCTCCCTCACTGGCCTCAGGACCCGTGGATCGTGGGCCACCTGCGATTAAACAGCAGTGATTGTAATTATGTTTTTCTTGGCTGGCTGAAAGAGGCAGAAAGTGATCTGACTGTTGACTTTGAAAAAGGACAAGGAACATACAACTCTGTATGAAATACAGGGTAGCATTCAGAGTATGGCCTGAGGGCCTTATCTTCTAAGTACAGTCCCAGCTCTGCAGCAGCTCTTTGTTCTTTCACTGGCCAAGACCAAAGCACTAGGGTCCTTCTAGCAGGATGGTCTCTGGATTCAGGAATGTTACTCCATACTTGCATGATAAAAATCTGCCTGGTAGTGAGCACCTACTGGGTGGGCTGTAGCCCCTCACAGGTCACTTGGGGGCTGAGCTCTGGTCTGACTCATCTGCACATAGTACTGAAAAAAACCCCAGGCTGCTTCTTAATGCATGTTTTCAAGAATATAATAGGTAGAAGAATTATGTCGTGAACCCCCATCAATACAGGGCCAGTCTTGATTCATCTTACCCACCTCCGGCTCCACCCATAGGTCACTGATTATTTTTTTTATTTTTATTTTTGCAGTACACGGGCCTCTGACTATTGTGGCCTCTCCCATTGTGGAGCACAGGCTCCGGACGCGCAGGCTCAGCGGCCATGGCTCACGGGCCCAACTGCTCCGCGGCATGTGGGATCCTCCCGGACCGGGGCACGAACCCGCGTCCCCTGCATCGGCAGGCAGACTCTCAACCACTGCGCCACCAGGGAAGCCCGTCCACTGATTATTTTGAAGCAAATCCCAGACTTCATATCATTTCATTCATTGAACGTTTCAGCACGTATTTCCAGAGGTAAAGCCTCCCTTAAAAATATTCAAATATGGGCTTCCCTGGTGGCGCAGTGGTTGAGAGTCCGCCTGCCGATGCAGGGGACACGGGTTCGTGCCCCGGTCCGGGAAGATCCCACATGCCCCAGAGCAGCTGGGCCCGTGAGCCATGGCTGCTGAGCCTGCGCATCCGGAGCCTATGCTCATCAACGGGAGAGGCCACGACGGTGAGAGGCCCACGTACCGCAAAAAAAAAAAAAAAAAAATTCAAATATACCGTGATAGTATAATCACACCTAAAAATAGTAATAATCCTTAATGTCACCAAATACCCAGGTGGTATTCATGTTTGCCTGTTTGTCCTAGCATTTCTTTTTGCTGCTTGTTTGAATCAGGATCCAAATAAAGCCACAGGTTGTGATATGTTGACATGGCTTTTCAAGTCTCTTGTACTCTACTCTGCGGGTTCCTCTCGATTTCTTTTTGTGTTTCTTGCTCTGTGTGTGTGTGTGTGTGTGTGTGTGTGTGTGTGTGTGTATAAGGAACCAGGTTGTTTGTCCTATAGCATTTTCTCGAGTCTGGATTGTGCTGATTGCATCCTCATGGTGTCACTTCATCTGTCCCTTTGTCCCATGTAATTTCTGTAAATTGGTAGTTAGATCTAGATGCTTGATCCAACATAGATTTGATTTTTCCTGTTGTTGCAAAATCAGCTTCCTGGTGGTGATGGGCACTTCATCAGTTAGCAGCTAAAGATAATTATTTCCTGGACACATTAAGTCATTGGGAGTGGTAAAAGTGGTGATATTCTAATTCTTTCTTTCTTTGTTTATTACCTGAAATACTTGTCTCGTGAGAACCTTCCCTTTGTCAGCTCTGTTTATCCTGAGGTACAAATTGTATAGGGAGGGCAGGATCAGTGCTTGACTTTTCCTTTTGTTGATGGATTTTCAAAATGATGACATGGTTTCCTAGCATCCTCCAAAGATGGCCAATAAAGGTTTTTCTTCTTTTTCATAGTATGATATGAATGCATGAATTTAAACATATTTAATGAGTTTCAGTCTGCTATAGATATTATCCTTTTTGTTGCTCAAAATGTGTCCTTTTTCCCAGCCCCAGTAGTGTTTGAGCACCCCTTTGCTATCTGGTAGGACAAGATGCTTTGAGCTCATCTCGCACATTTCTGTCCAGCCAGTTCTCCAGGGAGTGAGGGAGTATTTACTGCTATTGGTTTGGTCATGACTTCTGGGTTCTTTTGGTGGTTAGAGCCAGGAAGTATGTATTTTTTTAAAGATACCATACTTTATGGGTTTATACTGATGTTTCTATATACATCAAATGTAGGACTTAGTGTTTGTCCTTGACCTCATCAGTCTTATGTCACCATCTCCTTTTAAAGATACCAAAAATAGAGGTTCTCAAAGACAGCAATACAATGACTTACTTGATTTTCCCAAAATCCACACATGACAGTCTGAGAATACAATTCTAGTACTACCACTGCTGATTGGTACTGTAAATGAATTTATGATCTTTTTATTCCTGCAGTTCTGTTTGTCTTTGGGGAATATTCTGTTAGTCAGTTGGAATAGTTCCTCTCTATGTAGTTATGCCACCAAATGGATGCATTAATTCATTTGTTTTGTCTTACTTTCAATTTTTAAAACTTAATTTTGTTTTATAGTGTTATAAAATATTTATAAGATTCCAAAGTCAAATCATCAATGCAAGATATATTCTTAAAAGTCTAGCTTCTAGCCCTGCTGCTCTGCCCTATTTTGTCCTTTCCCTGTAGGTAATAATTTTCCTTATTTTATAGTTTTCTTATTTTACTGTTTATTCTTCTAATGCATATATTTATTTGTAGACATGCAAATATATACAAATATATGCAAATGAATGTGTTTACTTTTCTCTTCCCTTTCTTAGATAATGGGTAGTTTACCACACACACTTTTCTGTAATTTGCTTTTTTGCTTAATAATATTTTGTGGAGACAACCTCATAGTAGCAGTTAGGAATTTTCCTCATTCCTTTTAGCAGCTCTGTAGTATCCCCTGTGTGGATTTCCCATATCCATTTGCCAGTCTCCTGTTGATGGACATTTGGGAAGTTTTTAGAATTTTGCAATTACTAATAGTACCGTAGTAACTACTTTTGTGTATGCATTCTTTCCTGTTTTTGAAAGCTGCATGTTGTACTTTTAAACAGAGTTGAGCTCCTGCCACCTTAGTGGCTATGGTGGGGTCTCCTAGGCAACTGTTCAGTGGCTGGGTGCTGGAGATATGTGGAAACTTGAAATTCTGAAGGGGGACTTGAGGGGCCAGGGCCCAGAATCTCAGTCTTGGTGAGGGTCTGTCCAGCTGTGTTCCAGCTCCGCCCCGACCTTTTCCCCTTCTCCAGATCCGTGGCCACCATGTGGCCCAACTGGACCCCCTGGGCATTCTGGATGCAGACCTGGACTCCTTTGTGCCCTCAGACTTAATCACCACCATTGATAAATTGGGTGAGTCGGTACCCTTTCCTGTTGCCCTGGCGACACCAGAGCCAGCTGGTGCCTGTGCCCATTGAGGGGCTCTGTGCCTACAGTGCCTCTGGGTCTTGGGTTTCAGCAAGCAGCCTAGGAGGCTTTCTTCTGACCCTTGCCCAGCTATGCATGGTGTCCTTGCAAGGGAGGTCTCCCCATCTTCCCTAGCTGGTGTGCCATGCTCAGCAAGCTTGAGACACCTGTCCAGGCCCACCCTTATGGCGGCAAGCTAGGCTCTGACTCATGCCCTGTGCCCTGCAGACAGAGGGCCTTTGAGCTTTAGGATAGACATGGCGGGAGGGTCCTGGGGGCACTGTTGGGAGGTCTGGGGATACAGCTGATCCCCACCTGGGCCTGACCCCTCTCTCCTCTCTGCTGCCCGGGCTCTGCCATGTGTGCCTCCTAGCCTTCTACGACCTGCGGGAGGCTGACCTGGATAAGGAGTTCCAGCTGCCCACAACTACCTTTATTGGAGGCTCTGAAAACACCCTTTCTCTGCGGGAGATCATTCGGCGCCTGGAGGTGAGCACAGGCAGGTGTGTCGGGCACAGCTGATGAAGCTCTGGCGTGCGATAGAGGGAGGGAGGGCGCTGCCTTTTCTGTTCCAGATCCCAAGGCGGTCGGTCTTCTTCTTGGCTCCTCGTGGAGTGCTCCCCTTTCCCCCAGAACACATACTGCCAGCATATCGGTCTGGAGTTCATGTTCATCAATGACGTGGAGCAGTGTCAGTGGATCCGGCAGAAGTTCGAGACCCCTGGCGTGATGCAGTTCTCCAGCGAGGAGAAGCGGACCCTGCTGGCCCGGCTGGTGCGCTCTATGAGGTCAGGCTCCCAGCACCACCCCAGGCAGTCAGAGTGGCTGGGGGGCCTGCTCCAGGGCTGTATGAAACGTCCCAGGCCCTGGCTAAGAAAGTAGGAGGGTGCCCGGTAAGGGAAGGCAGGGCTGGATGGTGCTCCAGGAGAACATGACACCGAACGAGGGTGGAAGTGGCAGAAAGTTGTCCCTGTGTGGAGTGAGTGTAGCAGCGCCTTCCTGCAGGTGGGGCACTGCCTGGCTCTGCCCCTGAACTTCTCTGAAGCTGGGTCTGCCCAGGGTTGCGGGGGCCTGGAGGAGCCCCTAGCCCAGCTGCTAGGAGTAAAGTGGCTCCCTGGGCAGTGACATGTGGGCTGGAATTTGAGTTGAGCTGTGAGGTATCTTTGGGGCATGATGAGAGAGCCCCAGGGCACGTGTGTGCTGGAGGGCAGTGGTCTGGGAGCAGGGGAATGGCTAGTTGGAGCAGTGTGACTGGAAGGGGAAGAGAGGGTGGTAACTGGGAATGGATGGAGCCAGAGGTCTGTTTAAGTTGGGAGGACCCTCAGCCTCCCCGCCCCGACCTATGCTGCTTGCTGGTAGGAGCATCATGATGTCTGTGCCAGGTCCTGGACTGCGCAGAGGGAGGTGACTTTGCAGCTTCCTGTGTCCTGGCATCCTGCTCCGAGCCCTCATGAACAGCCCTCAGGAGCTCAGCCTCTCCATCCTTCCCCATCTCTCCCCAAGCAGGTTTGAAGACTTCCTGGCCCGGAAGTGGTCCTCGGAGAAGCGGTTTGGCCTGGAGGGCTGTGAGGTCATGATTCCTGCCCTCAAGACCATCATCGACAAATCCAGCGAGATGGGGATCGAGAATGTCATCCTGGGGATGCCACACAGGTGGGCCCTTCTCGCTGCCTCAGCCTTGTGCATTCTCCTCCAGGCCCAGCAAGCTGAGGTGGACAGGAGGCTTTGAAAATCAGAGCAGGGGTGTTGGTGGGACCTGGGGATAGAGGCAAAGTGGTCTAGAAAGTTATCAGAGTCCCTGGGCCCTGGGCTGCTCATCACAGAAAGCTCGTGGCCAAAGCCACATGGAACCAGGCTCTCTTAAACTGTTTCTGTCTCACCATGTTGCTGTTGTCCCCAGGAGTATTGAGGTTACAGAAGAGGGGTATATCACGCTACTTGAGGTTCCTGTGGACAAGGAGATGTGGAGGGGCACATCCCAGGGAAGTGAGGGCAGAGCCTGGGCAGGTGGCCTCAGGTTCGCATCCCCTGGTGGGAGATCTCTGGAGGTGAGCCGAGGGTCTCTTTCCCCGGCTGCAAGCTGGCCACACGTTTCCTGTGACTTTGATAAAGACTTGGAAGGCTGGTCTGGCCACTGGGCAGTTACCTCTGAGCTGGAGCCTGTGGGCTAATGAGGAATATGGCCAAGGTGGCCAGGGGTTCTGCTGAATGGGCTGGAAGAGGACTGCTAAGCAGTCTGGGGGGCAAAGCCCCTGCATTTCCTGTGCCTGTTTCCAGCTGCTCACAGGTGGGCCAGCTCCGGACTGCATCAGCACCAGGGGCATCAGGATGCATTGTGAGTAGGGTCTCCACCCTGTGGGCTGACCTCCCGGGAGCCCGAGCTTTGCCACACAGGCTCCGTGCTCTGGGGGTACCAGAAATGCTTGGTGTCTGGTCAGAGGGTCGTGCAGAGCTGGCCCCGTGGTCTGAGGAGGCAGGGGCATACGTGGCCTCAGTAGAACTGTGGGAGAGGATGGTGCTGGGCCGTCAGGCAGCTCTGGGACTGGGTGGTGGTGCTGGCCAGGCTCCTGGCCTGAGGAGGGCTCCAGAGCCAAGGGCTGCCCTCGGCCAGGCCTCCGTATTTGGGGAGGGGCCTTTGAGGCCGGAGGCTTTGCCCAGAGAGGCTGGCTCCTGTGATCCCACAGCCCTGCCGCCACCGCAGAGCAGGAGAGGGGCCTGCTGGAAGAGCGCTGCCCTTCTGTCACTGGGCCGTGCATGGCTGGAGGTCAGGGTGTGAGCAGGCCTGGAGCCGGTGTCTGCTGGTAGTCTATTGGGAGCGGGTTCGGAGTCATGTCCTGTGCCCCCATCAGGCTGGTGCCCACCCCTGAATAGATTGCCCCCGATGGGAAGTTCAGGCTGGACTGGAGAATCCCTGGGCCTGGCTGCTTTCCTCCCCGCTACCCATGTGTGAGCAGCTGTGATTCGTTAGCAGCTTGGGGTCAAAGTGCTGGGTTGGGCTCAGCTTTTGGTTGGGGAGAGGGGTGAGTAGACACCCTGCCATGAGGCTGGGTGGCTCCCTGCTTGCGAGGGCCTCCCTGAGTCTGAGTTGTAGGTGGGGATGCCTGCCTGTCCAGGGGGGTCGGCCAGCTGGACCCGCTCACATGCCTTGTAGATTGAGGCAGGCTGAGAGGGTGGGGCCTTCCAGTCCCCATGCTAATTCCGATAGGTCCCAGGTGGGCAGGGAGCATGGTAAGAGCCCTGCCCCCTCTGGCTCCAGGGGCAGGCTGAATGTGCTGGCCAACGTCATCCGCAAGGACCTGGAGCAGATCTTCTGCCAGTTTGACCCCAAGCTGGAGGCGGCGGATGAGGTGGGTGCCAGGCCCAGGCCCCGGAGCCTCTGGAGAGCTGGGTATTTGGGAGGTGGACTGGAGAGGGCCTGGGCCAGGAGCTTGCAGGCTCAGACAGACCCTGAGGTGGACGGACATGCAGAAGAGTGGGAGAGAGGCTGGGGGTGTCTGTGTGAGGCCCCTAAGGTGTTTTGGAGCCAAGTGCTATGATCTCCAACAACTGGGAGAGCCCTCGGGTAATCTGGGCTAACCTCCCTCTTTCCAGCTAGGGGGACTGAAGCCCAGAGAGGTGTGCAGGGAAGTGCCTGAAGTTATTCAGTTCAGCTCATGTGGCCATACCTCTGTGCCCAGGGTCCTGTCTACCTGCCCTGAAGGGCTGCCTCGCTCACTTGTTTGACCAGCACAGCGTTGGGAGGTCAGGAGGGTTTCCTGTGCCCACCAATGAGCAGAGAGAATATTTTTCTGCCCTCACCCACTTCCTGGCACGTATACGTGTCATGTATGCCTCATACCCCATGCCTCTGCCCATGCTGGGCCCTCAGCCAGATGGCCTTCCTCTCTTCTGCTCTCTGCCTCTTTCCCAGCCCTGCCCGTCTCCCCTTCTAGTGACTTTCCTGGTCCTCCAGGCAGCAATCCTGTCTCTCCCTCCTCTGTGCCTCCTTTCCCAGCAGATCCGTCTCTACTCTGGCCTTCTCCATCGCGCGCACGCACGCCTGTGTGTGTGTGTGTGTCTCTTCTGCTCTCTGCCTCTTTCCCAGCCCTGCCCGTCTCCCCTTCTAGTGACTTTCCTGGTCCTCCAGGCAGCAATCCTGTCTCTCCCTCCTCTGTGCCTCCTTTCCCAGCAGATCCGTCTCTACTCTGGCCTTCTCCATCGCGCGCATGTGTGCCTGTGTGTGTGTGTGTGTGTGTGTGTGTGTGTGTGTCTGTCTGTTTTCCCTTCCAGGCTGGTAGCAGGGTGATGGCAGGGACCTCATTCCCGAAGCCCCAGCACTCAGCACAGGTGCATGGTTTGTTAAAATGAACCACTTTAAATGACTGCTCCAAAATCATCCAGCACATTAGGCCAGAGCAGGACTAGAATCCACATCTGCTGGCTCCCAATCCAGAATCTTCCTGCCATCATGTTCATTTTTCTCAAGCACCTTCATCTCTCTGAGCCTCAGTTTGCTCTTCTGTAAAATGGGGATAAAATTTCCTGCCCCCAGAATGGTTGTGAGGAATCAGAGACGACATGTGAGTAAACTGTAAAACCTGGCCAAAGGACACTTTAAACAGATTTACTTTTTTTTAATAGAAAAAGTAATGTAAGCATCGTTTGAAGAAAAAATTACACAATGAGAGTGTTTCCCTTCTGAGACCCCTTTCCTGCTCCCCATAGGCTCTGCTGTGGTCAGTTTTTGTGTTAAAGTGTGTACTTCCAGAAATGTTTCACGCAGTGCGAACACACGTATGTGTCCAGTACAGCTTTATTTGTAAAAAGCCAGGGGAGCAGCTCATGATGCCGCTGGCCACCTTGCTGTTTTCACTTAATGAGCTGTCACTGTTTCAGAGCTGCACACAGAGCTCCCCGAGCTTCGAGTGCCCCTCTAGTTTCTCCTGTCTCCCATTGATGAGCATTAGGTGGTGGAATGAGTGTCTTTGCACACATGTGTGCGTGCAGTTTTAGATGGTGTCCGAGAAATGCAGTGGCTGGAGCTGAGGAGGTAGGACTGAATTGCCCTCCAAAGAGCTTGCAGACAGCAGCGAGCCCACACGCTGTGTGCGAGGATCCCAGGCCCCCGGCTTCCCTTACTCTGTCCAACCTTTCCATCTTTGCCAATGTGCTAGGTCCAAAAGTGACTGCATTTGAACATATTTCTCTGTTTTGAATTTGAGCGTCTTTTCACGTGTTTAAGTCATGGGTGCCTTTTTCTGTAAGTTCCTTTTCCTGGCTTTTGCTCATTTTCCTATGGGTTTTTTGGGCTTTATCTCACCAGTTGTAAAAGTGCCTTATGTATTGAAGGAGTTATAGCCCTTTGCCTGCGTTTGTCTGATAAATATTTTCCCAGCTTGATTTTTTCCCCCTAATACTGTGCATGGGTCTTCTTCCCACATGGCAAATATATTAGATTTTAGCTGTCTTATCCTTTATGGCTTCTGAGGTTTGTACATTGTTCAGAAAGACTCTCCCTACTCCAAGATCATAAAGTATGTCATGTTTTCCCCGATACTATGGCTTGTCTGTACATTTTTGGTTACTTTGGTGCAAGAAGTTAGGTACGGGTCCTGCTCCAATGTGTGCCCAGAGGCCTAGCCCGTGGTCTCAATGCCAATTAAGAGCCACCCTTCATTTCCGTGCCTTCACTGCTGCTGGCTGGCCCCTTCCTACGGGTGCCTTACCCCTTCCCCACTCTGCCATCATTAATGCAGAGAGGATGGTTGTTGATAATGTGGAGGGGCTCCGATAAGGGAGCCAAGGCCCAGGGAACCTGCCTACGTTTCTTAGGCCAGCCTGGAGGGCAAGAAGGGCGTTGTGCTGGGTTTGGGGGAAGGATGCAGGTGTGAGTCAGGGGCAAAACAGACTTCCCAGGGAGCAGAATCCGGGGAATGTCCCAGCGCCACTGTAAGCTTGCATGTCTGGGATAGGGTGGGGGGGAGGTTCATCACAGGCCACCTCAACCTTCAGGGCTCCGGAGATGTCAAATATCACCTCGGCATGTACCATGAGAGGATCAACCGAGTCACAAACAGGAACATCACTCTGTCGCTCGTGGCCAACCCCTCCCACCTGGAAGCTGTGGACCCCGTGGTGCAGGGGAAGACGAAGGCAGAGCAGTTCTACCGCGGGGATGCTCAGGGCAAGAAGGTGAGCTTGCCTGGGCCCGAGGTCCTGGGTTCTGAGGGGTGAGCTCCGAGGGGTAGGCTCTGAATCTCTGAAGTCCAGGAGCAGGGCTGGGCTGCACGGGCTGGGGCATGGGGCCCCCTCCTGGCTTATATCCTGCCCTGCAGGTCATGTCCATCCTGGTCCATGGGGATGCCGCCTTCGCTGGCCAGGGTGTGGTCTATGAGACCTTCCACCTGAGTGACCTGCCCTCTTACACCACCAACGGTACCGTGCACGTCGTCGTCAACAACCAGGTGAGGGCCTGTGCTGTGTGCTGGGCCCTGTCAGTGTCATCCATCCATGAATCCAGGCAGCACTTTGAGGGCACGAGTGAGGCATTTCTGGGTTTAACCCCCCCGCTCTGCTACTTACCAGAGTGTGATTTCAGGCAAGATGCCTGATCTCTCAGCCTCAGTTTCCTGGTCTGTGGAACTGGGAGGTGTATACATCTGTCTGTCTCTGTCTGTGTCTCTCTGTCCTTCCCTCTGCAGCCCCCTCCCCCCATATTATATATGTGAGAAAGCAGTAAGGACAGAGGAAGATGGGTATAACCAGCACCTAGCAAGCACTGAGGCTGAACATGTAACTAGATGCTGCCTTGAGCTCCATGTGACCCAGGCAGTCTTAGAACACAACTCTCACAGCCTTTGCTTTTAAAAAAGGTAGCTGTGGTTAATAACAGCTCTTCTTCTGAGCCTGTAAAGCCCTGGGTTAACTACCTTATTCGCATATTAAGTCATTTAACCTTCACAGTATAACACTGTGAGGTAGGAATTTAATGAGCCCTTTTAATCGATGAGGAAACAGGCTTTGGGTATTAAGTACCTGGCCCAAGGTTGTACAGTTAGTAACTGGTGAGACTGGGTTTTACCCCAACTTGCGCTCCCCACTCCCACTGTATAAAAATGATTGCAGGAGAAAGAGCAGACACAATTCCCCTGGTGTCACTGCTGTCCCCGTGGGGCCCGCGGCTATGTCTGATTTCGAGGTCATCCACTGTTACCCCATCATGTCCCCTGCACCTCCTGAGCACACCAGATGGACCTCAAGGCAAAGGTGCCCCTCCCCTGGCCCCCTGGCCCTCTGGTCTCCCAGGCGGCTGCTGCTGTCCAGCTCTCAGTGCCTCCTGCTTCTGCAGATTGGCTTCACCACGGACCCCCGGATGGCCCGCTCCTCACCATACCCCACCGACGTGGCCCGTGTGGTCAACGCGCCCATCTTCCATGTGAATGCAGACGACCCAGAGGCCGTGATGTATGTGTGCAGTGTGGCGGCCGAGTGGAGGAACACCTTCAATAAAGACGTCGTGGTGGACCTGGTGGGTCTGGGGAACTGAGGTGGAGGTGCTCGGACTGTCCCTGCCGTGGCAAGTGCGCCAGGTCTGCAACATCTTTGCTAGTCGGGGCTGAGCAGCAGGTTTAGAACCGCTGAGCACCATCTCTGCGGAGGCCGGCGGAGGGGGGCATTTGGTGATGGGTCATAGCGGGGGCTGGTGAGGCCTCACAGGATGTGGCCTGCCAGATGTGCCCCAGTTGTGCAGTGACTGCGCCAGCCACACCGCCTGGGCGTGGGGACCCACACTCTGTCCCTGCAGGTCTGTTACCGCCGGCGTGGCCACAATGAGATGGACGAGCCCATGTTCACGCAGCCGCTCATGTACAAGCAGATCCACAGGCAGGTGCCTGTGCTGAAGAAGTATGCAGACAAGCTCATCGCTGAGGGCACAGTGACCCTGCAGGAATTCGAGGTGGGCCCGGTCAGCTCCTGGGATCACCCTTGCTGGAGCCAAGACCCTGAGGTGGTTGCTGTTGTCATAAGCCCAGTGCTGGGCACTGGCAGTTTATAGAGGTAGCCAATATGGTCCTTGTCCCCAGTAGCCCCCAGTTATCAAGGGGGACAGAGGACCAAAGACATTTACAGCCTGGTGGGATACAGTGAACGCTGCGATGCATGGAAGCCCATCCTCAGGCCAGAGTCCAAGAAGGCTTCCTGTAGGAGGTAGCCCTGAGCCGGGTTTGTCCCCGTAGTTATCTGTGGATGTGCTTGCCCTCCCGCCTTCAGGGAGCTCTCAGAGCAAGGACTATGAGTCTTTCCTGTGTTCCCCCAAGTCCCTTGCTGAGTGGAATCACCTGAACTCTTTCCAGGATTCCCCCTGCACTCTGGGACTTTTATCTCTGGCCTTAAGGTCCCTGTGGGCCAGTGGGCAGACAGTTCCTCTAGAACGTGGTAAGAGTGACCAGGGTTTATGAGTCTGGGTTGACTCAGCCTCTGGCTGCCCAGGGCATCGCTGCCTCAATCCAGGCCTTCACCCTGATTTCAGGAAGAAATCGCCAAATATGACCGGATCTGTGAGGAGGCGTTTGGCAGGTCCAAGGATAAAAAGATCCTGCATATAAAGCACTGGCTGGACTCCCCTTGGCCTGGTGAGTGAGCAGCGTGTGGCTAAGAGTGATTTGCCTGGGCCCTGGGCTCTGGCACTGGGACCAGGACTGGAGTGATCCTGAATGAGGGCCGTTGCTGTCTAGCCCAGAGGCTGTGGGCTTCCATCCCTGAGACCCCTGAGGCTGTGTGGGGCTGATTCCTGCAGGTGGGGTAGGCGGGAGTAGAGGGAGATAGTGTCGCCTTCAGGACACATGTGATGAGCTGCTTCCTGGAAAGGGCTGGGTCAGGGAGGGTGGACCACAAAGTGGAGTGGGCCCTGGGGGAGGGGTGCTCAGCGGTCCTCTCTGGGGCGGAGCTAGATGGCTGTGACCCTGGGTCCAGGGAGGGGCCTCGCAGGCACCGGAGGGGAGGATGTTAGGTGGGTGCTGTCAGCTGTCCCAGGTCCCCAGGATGGGCTCAGGGTTTGAGTGCCATTGGGGTTAATGGAGAGGTGGGCCCCTGAGTCCTGGGGAGACAGCCTGGCCAGGGGAGTTGAGGCCCCACTGCCACACACAAGTCACAGAGCCTCTGCCCTCTCAGGCTTCTTCACTGTGGACGGGGAGCCCAAGAGCATGACATGCCCAGCCACGGGTATTCCAGAGGACATGCTGACCCACATTGGTGAAGTGGCCAGCTCTGTGCCCCTGGAGGACTTTAAGATCCACACGGGTGAGGTTGCTGTGCAGGCTCCAGCATGGGCCACTGTCCCAGACATTGTGCCCCAAGGGAGATGGCATCAGGAGTCAGGGAGGCCCGGCCCTCATCTTGACTTGGTCTTGGGTAGATCAGCGGAGCTCTCAGTGCCTCCTTTGTGCCCCATGAGGTGCCTGTGTTAACAGCTCCTCTCAGGGTGAGCAGATGTGGATGCCACGCTCGCAGCTGGGTGCTGGTGACCAGGCTTCTGTGGGACACATTGTATTTTCCCAATGCCTTTGCCGGGGGCATCCCTGCATCAGGCAGAAGGAGAGCAGGGAAAGAAGGGCTTCCCATGGAGGGGGCGGTTGGGCCTAGAATGTTGGGCGGCAAGAGTGCTGGGCTGGGTGGATGACAGAGAGCGACCCTGGGCTAGTAGGTGGTCACTGGCTGCGCCTCTTGGCCACGATGGTGGCCATCGTGGCCTCTGCTCAGGCAGCCTGGAGGGTTCCCGCAATGGTAGTGGGGCCCCTGTGCACCCTCTGAGCAGCCTGTGGGCGTTCCAAGAGGATTCCTCCACATGCACGTGGAGGCCCAGGTGTCTTGGGGCACCGGCTCTGTGCCGTCACACAGGGTCTGTGTGGGTGTAGGGCTGATGGGAGCCCAGCCTGGGCCGGGTGCCTGGGCTCAGATCCAAGCACCTTCATAGCTATGTGATCGTGAGTAAATGACTTCCTTCTTCTGAGCCTGTCTGCTCATCTAGGGGTGGGGGAAGTTGGTACCTCTCCCGTGGGCTTAAGAGAAACGTCCCTGAATCAACAAATGCGGCGTATGCATGTGGCAGATGATCGCCTAATGGTGCCTGCTCCTTCCTGCAGGGAGCGAGGCTGGTGGGGACACAGGCTCAGGCTGACCCGGTGTGTTGGCTGGAGTGGTGATGCTGGAGGAGGGGCCTCCTGCATCCTGCTGGGGTCCTGCTCAGTGGGAGGGGTGTACACTGAGTATATACATACCCAGCCCAGGTCCCAGGGACTATGGCTGTCCCAGATGGGGTGGCCAAGCCCCTGTGGCCCTCAGGCTGGCCCTCCCCTCCCGCAGGCCTCTCTCGCATCCTGCGGGGCCGTGCGGACATGACCAGGAAGAGGACAGTGGACTGGGCGCTGGCAGAGTACATGGCCTTTGGCTCCCTGCTCAAGGAAGGCATCCATGTGCGGCTCAGTGGGCAGGACGTGGAGAGGGGCACATTCAGGTGAGGGTGGGGGGCTCTGGACCCTAGGCCCTATGGGCATTAGCCTTGTGCCTGTGGGGAGCTGAGAGCTCAGCTGCGCTGGGGATCTCTCACAGTCGGCCCAGGGCCTCTGGAGTGGAGTGGCCCTTCCTTCTCTTCCTAGACCTTGTCTGGGAAGCCAAGGAGGTGTTCTCAGGTAACTCCATCAGCACGCTAGCCCCCACCCTTGGGCCAAGCTGTCTGAGGGCTGCTAGGCCGCCTCTGTCTCCACGGGGCCAGCGTGCAGAGCTGACTGCTTGGCCCAAGCTGTCAGTTGATGTCAACCCTTGTGGTTATCTATGGTCCTCAAGATCCTTTGTTTCTCTTCTGTGAACTACTGTCAAGCCAGCTCCCTGCCACCATCTTGCTTGTTCGCAGTTGGGTTTTGAGTCCAGATGAGGGACTTTACACTTGCCGGTTGTCCTCATTACATTTCCTCTGTTTGGGACCCCAGATGTTTGGGATCTCAACTCCGTCTCTGCCATGTTAGTGAGTCCTGGAGGTGTGGCTTCCAGTATTCGACAGGCCATCTTTCCCACGTCCCACTCCCTCATCGCTGCTGGCCCTGCTCCAACCAGGGTACAGAGGGCCACTCCACTGCACCCTGAGTTGCATGTCAGTCCTCACAAGGCTTGGGGTTTGGCCAGGGGGGCCCCCCTTATGCATAGGAATTCCTGCCTCCTGTAAACCTGGACAGGGCAGGTGAGGTGGTAAAGGGGCTGGCAGGATGGGCAGGGAGATGGTGCCCCTGGAGTGTGGCCTCCTACGGTCTCAGGCTCCACCCAGCATCTGGGAGGTCGGCAAGGCAGGTCTCATCGGATCCCTCCTTAGGTGAGAAGCTGAGCCTCTCATGCCTGTGCTCCAAGACCCCCAGGGCATGTGTGAGGGCACCATTGGGAGAGGAGGCTGCCCGGAGGAGGGATCAGATTGCTCTGGCTTTCCACGGCCTTCTTGGTGTCGCCATCCTATGGGACTTTGCCTGGTGTCCTGCTCAGTCCGCCCGCCTCCCCCCCCTTCCTGGTCTGTGTCTCTGCAGTCACCGGCACCACGTTCTCCATGACCAGGAAGTTGACCGGAGGACGTGTGTCCCCATGAACCACCTCTGGCCTCACCAGGCCCCCTACACTGTGTGCAACAGCTCCCTCTCGGAGTATGGAGTTCTGGGTGGGTCAGAACTCTGCCTGCAGGTCGGGCGGGCCCTGAGATGCTTGGGGACCAGAGAGGGTCTTGCACCTCAGGATGTCTGTTTTTGTTGTTTTGACCATGGTCTGGGGCTGGGAGGGGCCGAAGAGGCTCAGAGGCCCCTGGATGGACCTGAGTCCTCGGACAGCCCTGAGGGACAGTGGTTGGGCTGCCCCCACCTGAGGCCACATCAGAGATGAGGTCCTGTCCCATCTGGCCCCTCAGAGAGCCCAGATTGGGGGGGGGGGG
>NW_006770581.1:1210256-1219798 GCF_000442215.2 Lipotes vexillifer | reverse complement strand
GGGGGGGGGGGGTGCACTCTGGCCTGGGTGGGATCTCTGGATACCAGAGCCTGTCCCTGGGCAACAGTGGGCCCAGACAGAAAACCCCATCGAGTCCACTGACTGCTGCTGCCACTGACCGGCCCTGAGCCTGGCTTGGCCACCTCCACATTCCTGACCTCTGTCTTGCCCTCTGTGCCACCACACCCAGCAGCCCCGTCTCGAGGCCCCCTCCCTAGACTCTGGGCTCCCCAGACTGCCCCCCTGCACTCTCCCTTGGCTTGACCTTTAGCTGGCCTGCTTCCTCCCAGAAGTGGGAACCCAGCCATCGCTTCTGGGGAGCTGCCTCTGGGGCTGTCCTGCCCATTCCCCTCGGCAGCCCTGCCATATTTGGGGGGCCCCTTGGCAAATGGGCCCTGCTGCCTCCCCAGGGTGTCTTTGGAGTTGACTCCTGGCCAACATAAGGCTGAAGCTGGCTGTACGTGAGGTCAGGGCTGAGAGTGGCATCTCTGGGCATGTTGGCGGCGGCCAGGAAGGGAGATCCTGGTCTTTGGGCACCAAGGAGTCCCCGGGCACTTCTGTCCTGCTGGGAGGGACGGGCGGAGCAGGCAGCGCGTGGGAGGAAGGGCTGGGTCTAGGCGGAGCCACCACCATTTGGGGACCGTGTGTGACAGGCTCTGCCTCGGCGTCTTCCCTTTTAGGCTTCGAGCTGGGCTATGCCATGGCCAGCCCCAACGCCCTGGTCCTCTGGGAAGCGCAGTTTGGTGACTTCCACAACACGGCCCAGTGCATCATCGACCAGTTCATCAGCACGGGCCAGGCCAAGTGGGTTCGGCACAATGGCGTCGTGCTGCTGCTGCCCCATGGCATGGAGGGCATGGTGAGGGCCGTGGGGGCGGGCCCTGGCCGGCCTGGGAGAGGGCGGCTAGACCCTTGGCCACTTGCAGAGTTGAGGAGGGGTATGTGCCTCCCAGTTCCCCGGAACCACGTGGGTCTGCAGGGTGGGGCCTGCGTGGCTCTGTGTCGCCGCTGCTGAAGTTGGTGATGCTATTGTTCCAGCAGTAGACGGAACGGACATGCCTGAGTGCCTGCTTTGTGGCGGGACCTGTTCCCACTTTCCAGATGAGGAAACTGGGGCACAGAGAGGTGGAGTAGCTTGCCTAAGGTCACACAGCTAGTAGCTGGAATTTGAACCTGTGTTGTCGGGGGAACCGCATGTGGGGGAGGAGGATGTGCAGGCCCTCGCGGAGGGGAGGAGCATGGCATCAGGAGATGCCAGCCTGGTGGGTGTGTGGCCTGACCAGGTGGAGCGCGGGCAGGGCTGTGCTGGCTGCAGTGGATGGCCCCGAGGACCCACTCAGTTTGGACTGGTCATGTGGTCAGGGATTGATCAGTACTGCTCAGAGTCAGGTCTCCCTGTGCCGTGCACTTTACACGCCACGTATAATCCTATGGCATCCTCACAGCTGGACCAGGCAGTCAGTTGTGTTCCCGTTTCACATGCGAGGAGAGAAGGCCTGTGACTGCCCACAGTCTCCCAGCCGGAAAGGTGGCTGGCATCTCACTGGGTGGAGCTTGAGTCAGGCTGGTTGCGGAGGGTTGGGCCGGCCTGGCTGGTGTCTGTGGCCATGGGTCCTTGGAGCATCCCCACTAAGGGAGGAGCAGGTCACCCCTGTCCCACGGAGAGCCAGCTTGGAGGACAGTGCGGGGGTTCTTGCTGCTCTTATGGAGCAGAGCAGCCACGTGGGCAAGGGTAGGAGTAGGAGTCAGACCTGGGTTTGAATCTGTCCCTTTCTGGCTGAGTGACCTTGAGGTTTTTTCTTAATCTCTCGGTCCCTCGCCTTCCTCATCTCCATCACAGGGCTGCTTTCACAAGACGAGAGAATAATCTGTGTGGGGTCCGTAGAGCTATGTCTGGCACACCATGGGCACATAGGAAGCAGTCACTGCTGTAGGTCAGAACGTTCTAGAGAAAGAGCATCTTGGCCTTTTTGCTTTTTCTTTCTCCCCACGTGTTCACACATGGTGGCTGTGGCCGGGCCCTTATCTGAGGGTACCTCCCTACTCTGGCCCCACCTTCCTGGTGCTTTCCTGTGGTTGAGACTCCAGAGTGAGGGCATCTCCTCCAAGAAGCCCTTTAGACTCTCCCCCAAGCCCAGGGTCCCCGTCCTGTGTGACAGGTCCCCAGTCCCCCCCGAAACTCTGGCCAGCCTGGGCCATCTGGCATTTGCTTCCAGGGCCCGGAGCACTCCTCAGCCAGGCCCGAGAGGTTCCTGCAGATGAGCAATGATGACTCAGATGCCTACCCCGTGAGTGTTACCCGCCCTCCCCCAGGACAGGACTGCACGCTGCTATGCCCAGCGAGGCCAGGGTGTGGATGCCACAGGCAGGTCACCTCCCAGCCGCACCCTCCCCCTCCAGGCGTTCACCCAGGACTTCGAGGTGAGACAGCTCTACGACTGCAACTGGATCCCCCCCCAGCCGCACCCTCCCCCTCCAGGCGTTCACCCAGGACTTCGAGGTGAGACAGCTCTACGACTGCAACTGGATAGTGGTCAACTGCTCCTCGCCGGCCAGCTACTTCCATGTGCTGCGCCGCCAGATCCTGCTGCCCTTCCGCAAGCCGGTGAGCCTCCCGCCCTGGTCGTCACCGTGACCGCACAGGGGCCAAGTGCAGGGCACCCTGGCTAAGCGGGGGCGGCTGGCAGCCGGGCACGTGTTTCCCTTCCAGCTGATCATCTTCACACCCAAATCTCTGCTGAGGCACCCAGAAGCCAAGTCCAGCTTTGACCAAATGGTTTCTGGTATGTGCCTGGGCGTGTGGGGGAGGTGGCTGATGGGGGTCCCGGTGGCCCATGTGTGACCTCTGCTCCCGGGACTCTTCCGTTCTTGCCTCTGTCTGTGGCTCTGTTGGCCCTGCTGCAGCTTCTGGCATGATCCCCGCCAGCAGCTGGGTTGGGAGGTTGGTGCAGTGGCCAGGTGGCTGAACCCACTTGGGTCACTTACGCGGAGCACCAGGGCCAGAGGAGTGCACTGGGGGCCCTGCAGCCTCCCAGCAGGGCCGGCCTGGCTGCGCCAGAAGAGCTTAGAGGCGGGAGGCCTGGTAGAGGTCTGCTAGTTCGTGGGACACTGAGTATCAGTTCACTCATCCGTTGTTTTCTCTCATGAGCCAGACAGACATTTCTGGCCCTGGGGAGCCAGCGCCCCCTCCAAGAGCTCTCAGCCTCATTTAGCTGGGAGTCGGAGGTCAGATAAAGCACCCGAAGGACCAGGTTTTGGAATTGAGACGTGACCCAGTGGAGGATCAGGGAGGAGCAGGTGTGGAGCCTTGAGGCTTGGCAGAGCAGAGCCGTCTGGGAAAACGGTCCTGGGTTGTAGGTGGAGGGGAAGGGGCTGAGGACCTCAGTGGCGTGGACAGGTGCTTGTTCTTCACTTGTGTGTGGGCATCCCCTCAGATGTGGCGGGTGGCTGAGCCAGCAGTGCAGAGCTCTGGCGCTGGGCTGGACCGCCTGGGCTGAGTGCCTAGTACTGGTGGGCCCTGGCAGCCAGTGACCCTCTCTGCTGCAGTGTCCTCATCTGGGTTGCAGGGACCCTACAGTACCTTCCTCAGAGGTTTTTGTAGTATTTCTAGTCTGGCGCCTGGCACATGGCATGAGCTCAGGAAGGAAAAATGGATGGGACTTGGGGATGGAGGCTGGGCTCTGGGGCTGAGAGGGAGGACTGTGCAAGGTTCGCCTTCCAGCTTGGTGATGGGGTGGATTGAGTGTGCCTGGGAGGTAGGCATGGCTGGATGGGGAGCTGGTTTGGGACAGTGACGCTGTCAGATGGGGATGTGACATCACCTCTGTCCCCTTCAGGGGCTCCCCCATCATCAGGCATGGCTGGATGGGGAGCTGGTTTGGGACAGTGACGCTGTCAGATGGGGATGTGACATCACCTCTGTCCCCTTCAGGGGCTCTCCCCATCATCCCCAGTGCCCCCCCCCCGCCCCATCACCTTATTGTTGATGCTCGCAAGGCTCTGCCCTTGGCTCCAGCCGCTGTCTCCACCCCTGTCCCTATGATGTCTCAGAGTGTCCTCTGTCCCCTGCTCCATTGTTTGGCTCAAGAGGTTCCTATTGCAGCCACAGGTCTAAATCTGGGGCTTGTCTTAGTGGCCAGGGAGAGCCTGGAGGTGCCAGGGATGTGGACCTGATTCCCAAGCTGCTCTGGCCTCTCTGGGAGCAGACGCCCCTGCCATGCCCTGTTGGTCCCCAGGGACCAGCTTCCAGCGGGTGATTCCTGAGGATGGGGCTGCGGCGCAGGCTCCCGGGCAGGTGCGGCGGCTCATCTTCTGCACGGGAAAGGTGTACTATGACCTGGTGAAGGAGCGGAGCAGCAAGGGCCTGGACGAGCGTGTGGCCATCACACGCCTGGAGCAGGTGCGCCCGAGCCCCTCAACTGCTCAGAGTGATGAGCAAGGTCATATCGCCAGCCCCCTGGCTCTGGGCAGCGTGCCAGGGAAGCGGTGGCTGCTCTCCTGGGGGCCTGGCGTGCACATGCCCCCCTTCCCCTAGCTATTCCCTTCTTTCTCCCTGTCTGTCCCAGATCTCTCCATTCCCCTTCGACCTGATCAAGCGAGAGGCAGAGAAGTACCCAGGTGCAGAGCTGGTGTGGTGCCAGGAGGAGCACAAGAACATGGGCTACTACGACTACATCAGCCCGCGCTTCATGACCATCCTGGGCCGAGTGCGGCCCATATGGTACAAGGCTGGATGCAAGGGGTTGCCCGTCATTTACCCCTCACGTCTTCCAGGCCTGAGGCTCTGGGGACTTGAGGCCCCATCCTGGCTCTGCCCACCCCATTTGCTGTGTGACCCAGCACTGGCCACTGCCCTTCTCTGGGCTGCATTGGAAACTGAGGAGTTGGGCCCCATAGTCCCTCCTGGCTCTGTGACTGTCAGTGACAGATCAGCTTCCCCATCAGGGATCCTCTTTAATACGGCCTTATGGAGGGGAAACCTTTGTGTTTGTTCCGCAGCCAGAAATGAACTAGAGAACCTCCTGCGTGTCTCAAATCTCCTACCTTTGATCTTAGGCCAGTGACTTGGCCCCTTGGAACCGTAGGCTCTTCGTTTCTGCAGCTGGATTAGGCCCGGTGCAGTCCTGGGGTAGCAGCAGGGCCAGGCTCAGCCCTCCGCTTAGCTTGACTTTCCTCCCCCAGGTATGTTGGCCGAGACCCAGCAGCTGCACCAGCCACAGGAAACAGGAACACTCACCTGGTGTCTCTGAAGAAGTTTCTGGATACTGCCTTCAATCTCCAGGCCTTTGAGGGCAAGACATTTTAGAGCCTGCCTGGGTCTTGCTGTGGGGTTGTTGAGGACACCGGGGGCATTAGGGACTGGCTGGCTCTTCTGCCCAGGAGAGGGACTGTCAGGGGCCCCAAGATAAAACATACCCATGCAGTGACTGAGGCCAAAGAGTAGGTACCACTGGCTTCGGTATTATGCCACCTTGGGCCTTTGTGTTTATTTCAGAATCCCTTAGGGCTGAGAAAGCCAGAGGGGTCTGATAGACGGGCCGTAGTTGTAGAGTGTTTCCCCAGCTGCCCGGGTCTCTCTGGAGTGTTTGTGTGGCTTCTCCGTCTGTGTCGTTCATGTCTCTGCAGCCAGCCAGCCACCCAGGAGCCCGTGTCTCTGGTCTCTTTCTCCCAGCCTGGTAGACTTGACTGCTGATCACCCTGTCCTTGTTCGTCTGTGGATTCAAGAACTGTTCTCTTTTGTGCTCTTAGAAATAGAGATCTTAGCAATAACAGCCAGGTGAAGCAAAACCATGCCAGGTGATTTATATGTGCTCTGTTTTATGGGGTGTGTCATAATAAAATATGTCAGCTTCTGTGTGAAATACAGCCAAGGCTCACATGTACCAAAGTAGAAAACCAAATAACAGATAAATTAGAAAATGCTTAAGGGAGACTTCCTGTTGTCACTTCAGGTTGTAAAGTTGAGGGAAGAGGCAGATGGTTTAGAGACGGTGAGGGATGGGGAGAAAGAAAAACGAAACATGTAGGGGGATAGATATCTGCCTCCTGTGGCCAGATTTTCCTTTGAGCCCCAGACAATGTTTGCAGATCTGTCGGCATTGCCAGTCTTTTAGCCTTTCGTTGGTTTGCTTCCCTGCAAAGATGCTGGGGAAGCAGCAGCACAGGAGGGATGGTTTGCTTTCTGCAAATCATTTATTCCCTGCTCCCCTTCTCAGAGCACTTCCTCTGTGCTAGACGCTGGGACCCAGGGTGAAAGAAACGTGAGTCTTGGAGCCCAGCACGGCAGATGGGTAAACAGTTTTCAGTTGGCCCTCCGTATCCGTGGGGGTTCCACGTCCACAGATGCAAAAATACTTGGGGAAGAAAATTCCAGAAAGTTCCAAAAAGCAAACTATGTTACGTGGCATTTACACTGTATTTACAACTATTTCCTGGCATTTATACCGTATTCAGTATTGTAAGTAATCTAGAGATGAGTTACAAGTACATGGGAGGATGTGTGTAGGTTACATGCAAATGCTATACCATTTTATACGAGGGACTTGAGCATCCATGGAGTTTGGTATCTTCGGGGAGGTCCTGGAACCAATCCCCTACGGATACTGAGGGACTGTTGTCATTCACTGAATTGTGGGTTATGTTGGAGGTAAGTGCAGAGGGCCGTGGAAGTCAGGGAAGTCTCCCTGGAGATGATGATGTTTGAAGAGTCCTACAGGGCAGCTGGGAGAGATGAGCCTCTTATAGAGCAGACCCGGAAATACTGATTGATCATGGGGTTAGGGTGGGGCACCCTAAAGTAAAACATCAACGTGAAGTTGGAGGATAGGGTGTTAAAATTCCATCTGCTCAAGGACAGCTTATTTGGGTACACGCTGAGTCACACTGCAGGAGCGTTCTCAGTGACGTAAAGTAAAAGTAATTATAGCTGCCACTTATAGGATGTGTGTCCTGGGCCCTCTGCTGGGTGTTTTGCATATATTAATATTCTTTAACCTTCACCATGGCTTTGCGTGCTGGGAATATACCCATTTCATAGATGAGGAAATCAAAGTTCCCATGAATTTGCAAATAATTTCATGTGAACCTTGAAGCTGAGGGCCACTCGCCAAGTCGACTTGGCCTCTGTCTGTGAGGCTACACTGCTTCCCTTGGGAAATAACCTCTTCCCATAGCATGTATTCCTGACCCTGTGGAAATCTAGCGGTCTGGGGTCTCTCCCTGCAGTTGGGCTGTGGCAGTGAGTGGGGATGCATCCCGTGAGGTGCCTTGGCTCGTAAGGAGCCCTCACGCTCTGGAGTTGGATGGTTGGTGCGTCCTGCCCTACTACACACTGCCCCTTCCTCACTCTCTGTGTAGGGAGGCTGCAGACAGGCTGGTGGGGACCAATTGCTGGGGTTGCCAAACTGAAGAAAGCCAAACACATGAAATGAGGGCTCCAAATTCTACAAAGATAATAACTAACACTGGGAAGTAAAATGGAGCTCATGGAACAAAGGCTTTATATGAACTGTAATAACTTCAGAGGGCAAGGAAGATCTTGCTTCTATGAAACAGTAACAGACTATTAAAAAAAAAAATCAGATGTTTAGAAAATACCAAATATTGCCAAAACAAAGACATCAATAGATGGGCTGAATGAGTTCTTTCATTGTAAGCCACAGAAATGACCCCTGGAATTTGTACATAGGAAGCCTGGGAGACAGCTCATGGGGTGGAGGGATGTGACCCGAATAGATCTGGGGATCTGGGCAATAGAAACTAATGGAGAGCTTGGTCCGTGCTGTTCTGAAGTTGAATTCTTAGATTTCTAATCCTGTTCAATCATTTTTGTCACTATCCTTAAGAGTTAAATTCTGGGAAAGAATGTCTGATTGGCATTTCTTGGGCCATCCATATCTTTCTTGGAGTATTTTGATTGACAACCTATCCAAGACTCTGCAACGAATGGAAGAGGAACTTGAAAATAAACTTGGGGTGTGGTTTCCAGGAGGTGAGAATATGGATGTTGGGCAGAACAAACTATAGATGCCCACTCTACTTAACTCTGCCACGAAGTAGGTGTGAGAACAATAACAGCTGATATTTATCAAGTACTTACTATGTGCCAGTCGCTGTTCTTGGTCTCTTCTACCTAATTATACCTCTAAATTCCCACTGCGCCCCATGAGAACTTTCGTGCTACCCGTTAAGATGTTGAGGCTCAGAGAGGTTGAGTAATTTTCCTAAGGTTGCATAGTTGGGATTCACATCCAGTTGGTTGGGGTCTAGTGTCCTTATCCTGAGCCATTGAGCCACAGTTACCTCTGGACTCAGGTGCTTCTTCAGAAGGTCGATTGAGAGTTAAGTGAGGCAGTATGGACAGAGCACCAGGCACAGTGGTCAGTCCATGATGGTTGTTCAGTGTCTAACCACATTGGTCAGTGTGGGTCCAGTTGGGGCTCGTTGGGTTTTCTCCATATGTGGGGAGTGAGAGAAGGCGATGTGAGCTGTTTTTCCTTTGAATAACTAAGGAAACTTTCACAATAAGGCGGAATGCTCAAAAATTGGAGGCCAGAGTTGAATTGTGTTACAAATGATCTGTCTCCCGTTCTGTTTGTCACCTCTCTTTCCAGCTGAAGTGCAAAGTGAAAATACTCTCTCTGCAGTCATTTCCTTCTCAGAATTGCTGGACCCAAAAGAAAGGTCAAAGAAAACAGATGCTGCTGCTTTACTGCAGAGGATCTTAAAAACCAAACTTAATCTTTTTCCTCATGGGAAAAGTAATATATGTCCATTGAGTAATAAAGAGACATTCCAGATAATAATAAAGCATAATAACCCCTAACGTATTGACGGCTTCACAGTGCGCCAGGATCTGGGCTCTGCTCTGTGTGTTCTTTCATTTTTATCCTCGTAATAGTCACATGAGGAAGACGTTATTACCACCCCCATTTTATAGAGGAGAAAACTGAGAATTGTGAGGTTGAGTAATTTCTCAGCCACGTAGATCCCAAGAGGGGCATTAGCATTTACACCCCGGCTCCGAATCTCCACCCTGAACTGTGCACATCGTGTTGGCGACAAAGAAAACAGCCATCTTTTTTTTTTTTTTCCTGTGTCCCCAGTTCCATAAGTTGACACACATACTTCACTCTGGCCAACCTTCAAAGCATTTTCTCAAACATACATGTGCCCAGGGTTGTGTTCAGTAAAGGGATTGGGGGTGGGGGCATTTTTTGCTGGCATCTTACAGCCTGTAGAAATAAATACATGCTTGGACCACCAAGGGTGCCACCCAGGCTGCGTCTGCACGCCAGGGCGGGCATCACTCATGCTGCGAGCAAATCAAGCTCTCTGGAAAACAACAATCACCATGACAAACTGAACAAGTTGGGAGATGGAGTGATCTTCCCAAACATATCACTGTTACGATCGTTTTTCTCAGGAAAGACTCCACAACATATACTCCTGTTTCTTTGCCAGAAGCCCTAACATGTTCTGACACCTTCACATCTGATGAAGTGAGTTCCAGTGTTCCCGACCACCTGTGCTGCCTCTTTCCC
>NW_006770581.1:1203140-1209874 GCF_000442215.2 Lipotes vexillifer | reverse complement strand
TTCCCTTCCCCACCAGCACACAGCTCCGCCACGCTGTTTTCTGAGCTTCATCTGGGTCACGAAGGCAGACTGGGCTTGAGTCCTGACTGCCCAGCAGCCTTGTGGCCAGGGGCAAGTTGCTTCACTCTCTGAAACTGTTTTTAAGGCTCCAGATAGCAGGCTTGGTAGCCGGCAGTCTGTTGAGAACTCATTAACATACATGAAGAGCGAGGCATAGTTTCCTAGCTCAGAACAGCTGACCCAGGGGAGCCCTGCAGCCTACAGCCCATCTTTTGCCTGGAATTGAGACAAGGAAGAGGAGTTTGCTGCCTGAGGAGAAAACAGGAAAGTGTTTGCTTCTGCCAGGAGGGTGAGGTGTGGGGTGATGGCGAGGGCCATGCAGACAAACATGAGGAAGCCTGAAATCCCTTCCTGGGAGTATGTGATAGAAGCCCTCTCCCCTCTCCCGAGGGAAGCTTCCATAAATCCAACTTTGTGCATGGCTGCCTCTAGGCAGGTGGGTTTATTTGGGGGCGCCCTAAGAGGAAGATGAGGTGAGTGCCAACAGTCAGCTCCTGCAGGGGTGAGGGTGGTGATTCAGGTCCCAGACTGGAGCGGGGGTCCCCGGAGCTGCAGCGAGCTGCCTCAGGTCCCAAAGGCCCTCCAGCTGCTCTGAGCCGTGGCTGGTTTAATCTTGGTGAGCACCCCTGTTGTGTTTGGTGGCTGATCTAGTGAAAAACGTTTTGGTTCCAGGTGACAGGAAACCTAACTCACGCTGGCCTAAGAAAAGCCAATCATGCTCGCCTGGGTGGTGTCGTGCTCTGATTAGCCGGACACGAGTTTTCAGCTGCAGCAGAGCAGAGTTTGGCTTCCCAGTGGAACCAAGAGTAGGGGAGAGGTGGAGCCCTAACGACAGGGCTGTTCCTGGAAGAAGGTGGAAGGGAAGCAGCAGAAGTGAACAGCCACTGCCCACCACAGTGGCCAAAGGAGAGAGCCAAGTCTTCTGTGCTCCACGGACCCAGAGGTTTTCCAGCTACCAAGAACCCAGGGAGACAGTTTTCTCTAGCAAGTCAACTGATCCCCAGAGGGAGATGCTAAGAAATTGTCAGCAACAGTTTGTACTAAGCACGTTTCACCAAGGCATTTAAGCAATTTCCAACATGCTTTGTTAAGCAAGAATGCCACACTGCCCCTTCAGTAAGGGTTGATTGCTGGTATCTGAGCCTTCCGTTGTCGACCAACGTGTCGTTGAGAGCTCACTGGGTGACGCTTGCTGTGCGCCAGGCTCTGGGGCAAGAGGCACAGAGACATGAAAGATGACATGGCTGCTTCTTTGAGGAGCTCTATGACCCTCTCAGGAGACAGACACACGCGGTTACAAGGTGCCAGGCATTTGTTCAGAGCCAGTGGAGGATGAGGGCTGCAGGAGACTAGAGAAGGGAGCCCACCAGGCTGTCAGGAGAGACAGGGATGAGGAAAGGTGAGGAGCCTTTTGAGTCAGGCAGCATTTACCAGGTGAAGCAGGGCATGACAGGAGTGCAAAGGCTTATAGACCGGGAAGGCCTGGTCTGGTCACTTAGGGCTGTGGAGCGGACAGTGGGCAAGTGGAGAGGTGAGTGAGGCCTATATCATAAAGGACTCTGATGCCCGGCTGAAGAGTTTAAGTTTTATCCTGAAGCCATGTAGGGATGTTTCAGTCCGGGTTCAAGCTGTGAGCCACAGAGCTGACTCTGGCTGAGACAGATTCAAAAGAAAATGTGAGAGGGGAAGCCAGGGAGCTCAGAGAATTGCCAGGAAGTCTGGGAACGCAGGCTGGACTAAAAACAGGGACAAGGGGACTTCCCTGGTGGCGCAGTGGTTAAGAATCCACCTGCCAATGCAGGGGACGCGGGTTCGAGCCCTTGTCTGGGAAGATCCCACATGCCGCGGAGCAACTAAGCCTGTGTGCCACAACTACTGAGCCTGTGCTCTAGAGCCAGTGAGCCACAACTACTGAGCCTGCATGCTGCAACTACCGAAGCCCGCACACCTAGAGCTTGTGCTCTGCAACAAGAGAAGCCACCACAATGAGAGGCCCGCGCACCACAACGAAGAGTAGCCCCTGCTCACCGCAACTAGAGAAAGCCCGTGCACAGCAACGAAGACCCAACACAGCCAAAAATAAATTTAAAAATAAATTTATAAAGAAAAAAGAAAAAACAGGGACAAGGGGAGCCAGAGGAACACCTCAAGTCACACAACAAAACAGGCCTGGGAGGACCCCATGGCTGTAGCTGCTGAAATGGCAGCCTGCACCACATGCCTCATTGGATGCTGGATGCTGTGGTTGGCATGACTGCCTGGAGGACTCCAGAAACTGGACTAGCTGCCACAGCTGGAGCCACAGAACACCTTATCCATTCTCTCTTCATCCTTGTGCCAAGAGCTCTAGAGTCAAGGTCTGGGGAAGGTGCATCCAACTGCCCAAGTGTGAATTTCTTGCCCATGTCAACACTCGGCTTCCACCAGGGCCCATATGCGGAGAGACCCCCAAGCACACCATGATGGTGGACAGCCAAAAAAATCCCACAAAATATGCACAGGGAAGAAACAGGGTCTGATTTATACTTTAGAAATTATTTCAGCAGCAATGTAGAGTGGTTTTCAGGAGGAGATAATGGAGACAGAATAACAAGATAAGAATCTAGTGAAATAGTCTAGGCAAGAGATGTTGAAATCCCAAACTAGGGCAGAAGCACTGGCATTGTTGAGGAAAGGACAGATTAGTGGTGTTTCAGCAGCAGAAACAAGCAAAGATGTTAAAAGGGTAATTGGCTGTCTCCGAGTTTCCAAATTAAGTAGGTTATTGATCATAATTTTAATTATTGAGAGGAATACAGTTGGAGAGATAGAGTTGAGGAGATGTGTTAGGTTTACTGCAGTTTGTCTATGGACATCCCGTTGGAGATGTTCAGGAGATGTGGGACAACTATTTGTTTCTGTTTTAGCTACTCAGCTTCTATTTATTCTGGAAAAAGATCCTCTATTTTCCTTTTGGGAAACTAACCTCTCTCCCACACAGTCCTTTTGGTTCCAGTAGGATTGAGTCTCCCTCCTCTCAGTTCCAGAAGTGAGCATGACCAACCCAAGTCACAGTGATTGATTCAGAAATGGACACAGGACTCAACCTGAGCCAATGAGAGTCAAGCCCTGGGGCTTTTGCCGGCACATTTGGGAAGGTAAAGTTTTCTTCCTGCTAGGGCTGCTACGCTAGTGAAAGGTCAGCCTGACGCACCTTGGCTCAGCTTGCATGAGAATGAAGCCAATTCCAAGAGATGGAGACAGAGTCTGCTGTCACTGATTGAGCACTTGTATCCAACAAAGCTTGAAGCTGTACATGTAGTTTTCAGTGAGACGAACCAATGTACTTCCTATTTTCTTAAGCCAACTGTATTTGGCTTAAGATATTGGAAGGTAAAATTTCCTGACTAGACCACTGGGATTTGGCATCTGGCACTTAGCAAAGAAATCAGGACTGGGAAAGGTGTTGGGCAATTGTAGCTGAAGCTGTGGATGTGACCTTAGAGAGTGAAGGGAGAAGAGGACCATGGACAGAATCATGGGGTGAAGCCAATATGTGGGCGCTGGTACAGAAATACATTCAGAAACACTTGTAAATACCTTCGCAGTTATAAACAAACAAGTAATACTAGGACCCTTGTTATAAAGTGCTAATGCTTGTAGCAAATTGAGAAAAGTTTTAAGACAGTTAAAAACACCACGCTAGTTTTGTTTTTTTGTTTTTTATTTCTGCAGAAAACTACTGAGACATGAGTAGATGTTTTGGAAGCATTTTTCAAAACCAGGGGAAATAGATGTTTCTCTAAGGACAGTTCCCAGGAAGGCATACACTATTCAAATGCCATTGGGCTGCCTGGCATTAGTGCCAGCCCCCTCCTCACTTCAGAAAGTACAGTAATCAACAAGTAGTTTGGGATATTTTCCCGTTGGGAATTGTGGTCTTTAGTTCATTTAACCCATTTCCCCAGTGATGCTGAATTCCTAATGAATATTTAAACGACTGGAACATTTTAAAGACAAGAATCAGTCAAGCCTTGGAGCCAGATCACCGGCTGCTCTGAGCCTCCTTTGGTGTTATTTAGGCTCCTACTTAATTTTGGTGAAATTTGAAATTCGTTGCACAAGCCTGGTTTATTTTATATGACACTTTAACTAGATTATTGTTGTCATCCATTGTTGTTGAATTAGACTCAAAGGAGGTCGGTTTGGGGAAAATTACAAAAATAGCTCGAGTCTCTCCAGCAATGGGAGGGGGTGGAGCTGGAATGCTTAGGCTTAGGATGAGGGTTTAGCCCGTAGAGGAGGGCTCAGCTTCCAGACTCAGCCACCTCTCAGCTGTGTGAGAGAGCCTGGTTGAGTTCCTCACCTCCTCTGAGACTCTGTCTTCCCACGCAGTAAGAGAAAATACTGTGAAGGGCTGTATAAGAGTCTTTTGAGGATGAGATGAGATCAGGTACATCAGGAGGTCAGAACAGTGTATGGCAATTAGCAAGGGCTCAATAATTGATACATGTCAGTAAAGGAGCTCAGTTTTTGCCTTTTCTTATTTTTTATCGTATACTAATAAAATAAAACAGCAAGTACTCATTTTTTAAAAAATCAAATAACATAGAAGTATATAAAGTAAAAAGGAAAGTTCCCCTCCTATCTATTTGCCTTGATCGCAGGTGACCCTGGGCAAGATTCCTGACATATTTTTACTTGTGCAAATGTGTACACACACTATACAGAGACCGCACAATTGTTCACATGTATATGATGTGGACATCTTTACAAAACCAGCACCTATAGATAGATATAGATAGGATCTCATTCTTTTTAAAGTTGTTCAAATAGTTCGGAGGGAGGAGGTAACTGACTTTTGTTGGTAACGGTTTTATATAAGTGTAATTCACATGTCATACAATTCACTCGTTTTAAAGTGTACAATTCAATTGTTTTTGGTATATTCACGGACTTGTATAGCCATGACCACAATCAATTACAGGACATTTTCATCATGTCAAAAAGAAACCCCATAGTCTATCAGCCCTTCAATTCTCCAGCCCCTTAGCCCCCCGAGTCCAATGCAACCATTAACCTGCTTTCTATCTCTGTTTGCTTATTTGGACATTTCATACCAATTGAATCATGTAATATGTGGTATTTTATAATTGGCTTACTTCACTTAGCATAAATGTTTTGAAGTTTCTTCCAAGTTGTAGCATGTACCAGTACTTTATTCCTTTTTATGACCAAACAATATTCCATTGTATGGATACATCACATTTTGTTTATCCACTTAGCAGTTGATGGACATTTGGGTTGTTTCCAACTTTTGACTATTATGAGTAAATGGGATGAATATTCATGTGCAACTTTTTTGTCAACATATGTTTCCATTGCTCTTGGGAGAGGAATTGCTGGGTAACTCTGTGTTTTAATTTTTTAGGAACTGTTTTCCAAAGTAGCTGCACCACTTTACTTTCCCACCAACAGCGTATGAGGGTTCTGATTTCTCTATATCCTTTACCAAAACTTGTTGACTTTTTGATAACAGCCACCCTAATGCATGTGAATGATACTTCACTGTAGCTATGATTTCCATTTCCCTGATGACTAATGGTGTTGAGCATCTTTTCATATGCTTGTGTCAGCCGTTTGTGTATCTTTGAAGAGATGTCTATTCAGATCCTTTCTCCATTTTAAAATTGGGTTGCTTGGTTTCTTTTATTATTGAATTGTAAGAATTCTGTATGTATTCTAGATACGTGTTTTTGGTGTCATATCTAAGAAACCATTGCCTTATCCAGGGTCGTGTGGATTTACCCTTGTGTTTTCTTCTAAGAGTTTTATAGTTTTGGCTCTTACATATGTGTCTTTCATCTATTTTGAGTTATTTTTGTCTACTGTGTGAAGTCAGGATCAAACTTCATTCTTTTGCATGTGCTGTCCTGTTGTCCCAGCACCATCTCTTGAGGTAACTAATTTTTGGATCTTCCTCCATATACTGAATTCTCTCTTTAGTTCAGAGAGTCTTTCAGTTGATTCTTGTTTCTTGTGTTGTCAACAGCCCTCTACTCTGCTGTGATCTGGTTTCTCTGTCAGTCTAAACCCGACTGCTTTATTTTTAAAATGTTATTTATATGATTTTTATTTAATGTTATTGTATAATAAAATATATACAAATTTAAATTTAAATACAAATTTAAAAGGTAAAAAGGGTGTCTAGTGAAGCAGTCTCCCTCTCACTGCTGTCCCTCTGCTACCCCAAGCGTGTTTCTTGGTATTTTATGCAGATTCAATGTATATACATATATTCTTTCTCTTTTTTTTTCACAAATTGTAATAGTATGTACTTTTCTGAGCCATATTTTTCATGCTTCTTTGGACTTAAATAATATATCTTGGTGACTGTTTCATAACACTGCTCCAAAAATATCTCTCGGTCTTTTTACAGGATGCACAGGTTTCCACTGCTTGAATGAACTGTGGTTTATTTAACCGATCCCTTGTTAGTGGATATGGGGCAGCTTCCAATCTTTTCTTATTACGAGCCATGCTATAAGGAATTTTTGTACATGTAGAAATTTGTATTTGCAGATGTGTATCTTCAGGATAAGAGGAATCTATTGAATCAAAAGATATATGGGTGCTTGAGAGTCCGCCTGCCGATGCAGGGGACGCGGGTTCGTGCCCCGGTCCGGGAGGATCCC
>NW_006770581.1:1189236-1202450 GCF_000442215.2 Lipotes vexillifer | reverse complement strand
CAAAAAAAAAAAAAAAAAAAAAAAAAAAGATATATGGTTTAAATTTTTGACAAATATTGCCAGATACCTCTGCAGACATTTTATCAATTTACACTGCTGCCAGCAATGCATGAGCGTCTATTTCCCACATCCTTGCCAACATGGAATGCTATCTCATTTTTTAGATTTAATATCTCATTTTTGATTTGCATTGATCTTATTATGAGTGAGGTTAAACATCTTTTCCTTGTTAAGGACCATTTATATTTGCTTTTTCTTTTTTTCTTTTTTTTTGCGGTACGCGGGCCTCTCACTGTTGTGGCCTCTCCCGTTGCGGAGCACAGCCTCCAGACGCACAGGCTCAGCGGCCATGGCTCATGGGCCCAGCTGCTCCGCAGCATGTGGGATCTTCCCGGACCAGGGCATGAACCCGTGTCCCATGCATCGGCAGGAGGACTCTCAACCACTGCGCCACCAGGGAAGCAAGCCCCAGAGAGATATCTTTTTAAGAAGACGTAAGACAGAGGGAAGCAGAGAAGGATGAGGGCATGTTTCTGTAAACCAAAAAATGATTACATTTCCAAAGACAAAGCTCTTCTTAATCAATGACAGAGAAGAGCTAGGTTTTATAGACAGATGACCTCTATGCCGAATTCTTGATTTTATTTTAAACGTTTATTTGAAAAATACCCCCCTCCCAGACACACACACACACACACACACACACACACACACACACACACACACGTGTGCGCGCGCTCTCTCTCTCTCTCTCTCTCTCTCTCTCTCCCTCTCTCTCTCTCTCTCTCACTCATATGCAAAGTAAAAATCAATTCCACCATTGAGAACATTTACAAAAAGGAAGAAATGATAGTCCTGCAGGCCTCCTCCCTCCACTCACCCCACCCACCTCTCCAAGCCTACCGCCCAGAGGTAACCCTGGGGCTTTTTCCAGTAGTGCTGATTCATACATCATTTCATTCTGATCTAACTTGGAACACAGCGCCCTGGGCACAGGATCTCCCAGAAGCTTTCTGCACTTGGTTTTTTCTTAGAACCGTGTGCAACCTCCCCTTACCAGCCCTTCTGCTCTGGCCGTGGCGGAAAGGAGAGCAGGTTGGGTGTATGCGGACGCTGCTCTGAGACAAAATACAGGCCAGGGTGGAGGGTGTGTCAGAGGAGGGCAAGGTGGCTGCAGGGTGGACCCTTTGTACCGGTTAACATTGGGGTCCTGGAGCCTGAGGAGCTGAAGTTACCGCACCAAATGCAGATGGGAAAGCCTGCAATTTTATATCCCAGCAGAAAAGCTTTGGGCAATGAAAGTAGGAAGCACCATTCAAGCAGGAAGAAATTTCCCTGGTTCAAGATAGAATGCTTAGACAGTCAGCAAATGTTTTGGTCACATGGGAAGAGGTTCAACATAAAAGGTTAAGTTTTAATAAAAGATACCTAATTGGATACATACGGCATGATCCCAAATTGGTGAAATCCATTTCTATGTATGTCTAGCTCTTAATGAACATTCAGATATAAATGGAAGAAACCCCAACTGAAATAAACCAAAATGTTATCAAATTTATACTTTATCTTTACCTGTATTTTTTCATTTTACTGTAATGAAAATGTACTTCTTTTGTACTGAAATGTTTATATGAAAACAAATAATAACTTAAACTGATCTTTGAGAAAAAGGGACTAAATCCAGGGTTACTAAAGACGTGTGAAAACCAGCACCAGACACCGGGGAGAAGACTTGTTTTTAGCCTCAGGTTCTCAGCAAAGATGATTAAATATTTCCAGCATCCTAAGTGATTCGTAATCTCTGAATGAAATCTGATAAAGTGGAACTTGGGCTGAAAATGAAAATTCTATCCCCTATTTCATCACGTGCGGGAAAGAACTTGGCCAAGTGGTTTCATGGAGTGCCAGATGCCTTTGCAGTTCTGGGGCACAGAGGCGTTTGAGGTTCCCTGGAGCAAAGGGAAGGATGGCTCCCCAGGTGCAGTGAGGCTGCAGGGAGCAGGGTGGCCCCGCAGCCCTGCAGGCTGTGCACCCAGAGCCAGCCGCTGCCTGTCACAGGCCCTGAAAGCCCTTCTCTTTCAACACGGCGCCCGGAGTCTTCTGTGAAGGAATCCAGCTTTCTTCTGTGATGCCTTCTTACCATGACCTCACGGTTAACATCATTAGATCAATATCTGCATTTCTCCCCTCTCCTTTACTTTACAGCTAAGAATGCATGCTACAGTTTGGTGCAAAGATCCTGAAAATGAAATGAACGTCGTTTTGACATGGCTGAGGTTGACACTGACCACAGCTAAAACCCTTTTTAAACTCCGCTGGCTGTGTTTTCCTCCAAGTGAGACAGGGAGCCACTTTCCCCTTCTGTCCCGGCCTCTTTCGGGCCCTCTTCAGACCAGCCTGTTGGATTGGCTAATGCAAACGAAGGCAGATCATTTTCCTGTGATCTGGAAAATAAATAAAGGTTTATTTGAAAGAAAATAAATGAAGATTTGTCGTTAGGTAATTATATGTTACAATGTTAAATATTATTCTCTTGGGAGCAAGAAGTAAACCTGTAGGAATAGGCAGGTTTCCAAATACTGACATTAACTTCTGGTTCAGATTTTCAAAGCCCACTATTCTCCCTCCCACTATCCCCCTCCTGCCTTATCCTTAATTCTACCTCTTCCTAGCTCTTCACTGCTATAGAGTGGGATCTCTGATGCTTCTGGCAACTTTGCGTTATTAGCAAGGGATGGCGCTTTGTTATTAGATTGCATTTTATTTCCTTCAGCTCAATGTGTACCTGACACTGGAGGGCTCTCCCTATGGGTTGAGATTGAGAGATGCTGCAAATGGTGTGGTTTTATTACTTTTGCAGGCCCCATTTCCTTGCATCCAGGTGAGAAACCTGGCTGTGCAGGCTGAAGGACAGGGTGTGTTGCCTTGCCTGAGCCCAGCATCCACGGCCCGGAATGGCCGCTTTTGCTCGTACTGCAGAATGGCGGGAGGCACCTGCTCTTCTGCTGACTTCAGATGCCTGTTCCAATGAAGAGATCAGTAGGCATTTAGTACAGCTCTCCTGGCCTCTTTGCACAGTGGGTCTAGTTTACCATCGCCTCCTAGGGAAATAGATACAATTTTCTTTTAGCCAGCTTTATATACAATGTCATGTCATATAAGACAAACATACGGCTTCCACTAGGAGAGCATTTCCAAAGGTCCCAGCCTTTATAGAGTATTAGTGGATTGGGAAAGCTTTTACTTTGAGCATACAGTGAGGCATGCATGATGCCAGCCTGCTGAGCCAGAAGCTCTCTGAGGCAAAGAAATCCATAGAATGTAGCTGATGATGCCATACACTGCCGGCATATCAACTCTGATTGTCTTAGCCTAGATAGAATAATCAAACAGAACAAAAACCATTTTCAAGGTAAATAATAATAAAACATACATTATTGGGCTTCCCTGGTGGCGCAGTGGTTGAGAGTCCGCCTGCTGATGCAGGGGACGCGGGTTCGTGCCCCAGTCCGGGAAGATCCCACATGCCGCGGAGCGGCTGGGCCCGTGAGCCGTGGCCGCTGAGCCTGCGCGTCCGGAGCCTGTGCTCCGCAACGGGAGAGGCCACAACAGTGGCCCGCATACCGCAAAAAAAAAAAAAAAAAAATTATTAAAATGAAAAGCTACTAAACAACCTATTCTCTCTAAATTTGCACAGTCCCATTTGACGTCTAGAGCTAAAACTTCATTTTCTTTCCACCCCTCTTCTGTTTCCAGCGTTCTGGGAAGAAGCCCAGAGCATCAAGCACTTTACTTTGTATGGTTTAGGATGCGCTCATTCATGTGCCACAGAGCATGGGGCTTTGAGTAAGAATTTAAAACTCAGAAAGAAACCCAATTTGAATATGGGCAGGACACATCGACCACTTCAACTAGAAATGGAAATGCCCCAGAGAAGGCAGAATGCTGGTGGGAAGGGCTTACCAAACTCCAAGTCTTTGATGTTGCAGTGGAAGACAACTTCCCCATTCACCACGAGTTCCACCACATTCCAGTCTTCTATCTTCTCTAGGATGGCCTGGTGTCCATCTTTAGCCAACACAGCTGGAAAAGATGGGGAAGGATGTGGGTGCCATGGGGACAGATGAACCTGATATGAAGCAGGTGTCTTCATGGATGGCAGCGACTGGTCTGCTCTCCAGTTGTTCATGGCTGTAAGTCAACATCCCTGGTGGGTGCCCACCTGGTACTGGCCCCGATGTGTCCTCCCCTTTGCTGGCAAGCACAGCCAGAGACCTGAAAAATTTTGGTTTTGGTTGTGATTTGCCCCAGAGCCATATGATCAGTGAAAATATGAGCTTTCTCTAGGAATAGTTTTGAGCCTTTCTTATAGAGGTGATGCTCAGTGTTGGAGGGGATATACAGAATTAGGTAAAGTCTTACCCTGATGATTGGTCACCTTTCTGGAGGGCAGTTTGGAAGTACATACCAAGAGCCTCAAATGCCTCACAAAAATTAGAATTAAAAAATGATTCTAATCTCTGGCCCAGGAAATTGCACTTATAAGAAAGCTCCCTAAGGAAAAAATCAGAAATACAGACTTTTGCAACAAGGCGGACTTTTGCAACAAGATATTCCTTTCTGTACTATTATAATAGCAAAATACTGTGAATAACTTACATGCCCAATAATAAGAAGATGGTCAAGTAAATGGTGGCAAATGCATATGATGAGATTTTATTTGGACATTTCAAAAATGTTTATAAATTTTTAATAGCAAGAAAAATATTTGTAATATAAGCAAAAAATCAGGGTACATGTATAATATATATTAAAATATGTATTCAGGGACTTCCCTGGTGGTCCAGTGGTTAAGAATCTACCTACCAATGCAGGGGACACGGGTTTGATCCCTGGTCTGGGAAGATCCCATGTGCCGCGGAGCAAGTAAGCCCGTGCGCCACAACTACCAAAGCTAGTGCGCTCTAGAGCCCACACGCCACAACTACTGAGCTTGTGCTCCTAGAGCCCGTGCTCTGCCACAAGAGAAGCCACTGCAATGAGAGGCATGTGCACCTCAATGAAGAGTAGCCCTTGCTCACTGCAGCTAGAGAAAGCCCGCGCACAGCAATGAAGATCCAGCGCAGCCTCAATCAATCAATCAATCAATCAAAATATGTATTCAGTGCAATTAATGTGTATATATTAGGAAAAAAGAAAATATCCAGTGATTATCTCTCTGTGGTGAGATTATGAGAAACTTAAAAAAAATTCTTTTAGCATATTCTAGATTTTCTATAAAAATCAGGGAAAATTTTTTTTTAAAGCTAATGGACTAAATTTTTATTCTCCCCTTTGGAATCTGCATTTTGGTTATTACTTACATTCAACAGCTCCTTTCCTAGAGATCAGCTATGGGAAAATTGTTAGATTTATTCTCTATTGTGGAAATGCAAGGGTATATGGGTTTAGGAGAAATGATGTGCATGGAACAGCCTGGAGCTCTGTTTTCTCCAATACATTTCTCCCCACGTTTCCTGATACGTTCACCCTATAACCTCAGTGTTAGGGTTGGTTCACTAAATCACCACTTTTGGCAGTCTTCATTCGTTGGTGAGAACTGTGGTTAGAATGGAAAGAGAAATCAGATGGTGGGCATGTTTTTTAAAGTCTTAGCATTTCAATCAGTCCTATGTGGAGAAAAGCAAACAGCTATGTCAGTTAATTGCATTTAATTACAGAGACAATTGCTGTTTCAAAATGTTGCCATGTCCACTTCTTCTCTTTCAATCAGTTCAAGAACATCCAGCCCCAACTGTGAACATCTTAATTGCGTGATTTTAATTTCACTTCTGGAAAGGAACTTCAAAAAGCAACTCAGCGAGGATCTCCATTAACAAGATAGTGCTCCTTGGGCACCCAGTGGTGGCCCTAATTGTCCTTGGGACTGACTGCTAACACTTCTCGCTACAGAACACTGGCATCTTTTTCTTTGGCATATTTATGTTACTGTATCCTATTTAAGTATCTTGTTTTTAACCATCTTTAGAGGAAGGCACTCAGTTTGGACCAGTGACTTGTTTAAATGAAGCAGTCCACCCAGTTTGGAATGGCCAGTGAATCGTCCAGGGAGGCCTGAAGGCAGTTTGTGGGCAGAGATTTCTGGGGATCAGATACTCCCCCAGCAGCACCCGCTCTGGAGAGGGGAGTTATAGCCAGAGAGGGAAAAGCTGCAAGCTGGTAGGTAGGAGGCAATTTGGCCTCCGTGACCTTGGCTTTGCCTTGTCTGAAGACGCTCCTGGGACGTGTAGTTCAATTTGATTGGGAGAAATCAGGAGCAAAACAGCTTCTCCATATGCCCACCTTACACCCCACCCCTGGGGGCAAGGTGCTACCTCTATTCTGATAACACATAATACCAGCTATCTAAATCCTGGGGGTTCTGGAGAGAAGGGGTGCAGTTTCCACCTGGGGCCGGTCCCTGTGACCGGGAGTGTAAGTGAGGAGGGGCTCTGTAGAAGGAGACCCGGGAAGGTGTGTACCCCACAGCCTGCTATGGCCCTTTCCCTGCAGAGCACATCTCACCAAGCCTCATGTAACATCTGCGTTTGGGGTTTGTTTTATGAGAACAGCAGCACTCTTTCGTGGCAAGGTTTACCTAAGAAATAGGGTTTAATCCACCGAATAACCCACCCTATGGAGGTGGCGGCAGTGCCAAAAATGGGAATATGCCTCAACATCTGAGCAAATGAAGTCCCACAGGAAGAAATCCTCCTCAACAGAGCACGTCAGTCCTCATTTTGCCTTACAAAGCCCCGTGTCTCCTTCACTGACCACAGTCCATCCTCCCCCTCCCCTCCCCACCCTGGGGCCTGGTGTTAATACAGCTTGTTGAGTAAACAAGCTCCTAATGGCGCTGGGCACCTCCAACGATTCTTTTGGACCCCAAGTGACATAAAGCTGAGTCTTATTAAAGCGATAAGCCACCTCTGAGTCTATTTCATCTACTCATCCTCAGGATGCCTGTCCCCTTCTCACCACTCCAGGATGTGTTGAGCCCAGCTGCAGGGCGGCCAGTGCAGGCTTAAGGGATCAAACTCGGAGAAGCACCAGAATTCCTGCAGCTCATCCAAATGCCACCTCTCTACATGGAGGACCCATTTTTTTCCTATGAGCTGCTATGGGTTGTCTATTCAAAGAAAGGTCAGATAAATATACTCCATGCAACAAAGTCTTTGCAAAGGCAGTGGCTAAACTCCAGCATAAATCAACCAGAATCTGTAAGGCCACCCGCAGAGAACCTGACTCTGAAGTGGCATCTCATTCTTCAAGGGGGATCTGGGTGAACTGGAGGGTTATGGAAAAGCCTCCCTCTTCTCAGTACTGGTGGAATTGTGTGCCACCTGCAAATGATTTACATGTTCCTGGTTAGGAAGTTAAGGCAAACAGACAGGCATCTCCCCCTCCTCTGCTCGGCACAGATGCAAAGCCAATGACTATTAACGTGTGTAGCTAATGCATAGCTAGGGACAGGAGGATGGTACACAGAGCAACTCAGCTAAATAAGGATGGAGTCTATTCTTATGAGTCTTTTCCTTTTTAGCAGGTCATTTGGCAGACTTAAGTACAGCAGGCAAGGCACAACCACCGTGAGGGAAATTAACACTTCTTGTTAAGCATTAGTTTAATTTCATCAGTATTGAGGCCATAGTCAGGACATTTTTGCTAAGCTGTTATAATTCATGCGTAATAAAGAAAGAAAGAAACTTTTCAGATTGCTTAAGGCATGGTAAATTCAGGAGAGATCAGGCATATTTCCAAAGCCAGCAGGGTTTCGGGGAATGATAAAAGGACTATGATTTTTAAAGAAATGCACAGAACTCAGAGGCAGATTTTACAAATGAGAGCCTGCAAATGCACCACTCTGTGCTTGGTGTGATGTTAGTTGGGTCTAAAATGATGGGGGGAGTGTTGAACAGAGAAAGGGGAGCAGATGCTCCCTGCTTTGCTTCTGTTAACACCCCGGCATTTGTCACCAGCCCTCAGTTAATGTTGGCTGCGAGTGTTATATGAACTACCATTCAGGGATATACAAAGCTAACTTTAAAAATCAACCACCTGCTGATACCTTGCAATACTCAAGTCTCCTTCAATCATAAAAATTCTCCCCTTGATCCTCTTAAAATACGCCTTCCCCTCCCCTACTGTGGGAAGAGCTGCCTGGGCTCTTTATTTCCTCATGTCTACCACTCCTTTACCTCCCGCAGTTGGAGCCTCTGCCCACCTTCTCCTGAACTTGCATCGTCAGAGGCGAAGACCCATTAGCACATTCAATGGCTCACCCAGTTCTCCCCCACCCTTCCAGCAGATTCATGCTCTGACCTATCTCCTTTCTTGCTTCTTAAAACACTTGTGCTGGTAAAAACATATTTTAAACTCTAAAACTTTATCAGATTATAAATGTAATGCAGACTGATGAGTTCTTAAAAACCTTAAAAATTACAGAAAAGTAAAGGACACAGATTTAAAAATCGCCTATAATTCTTCCCCTCCCCCTCCTTTTGTCTTTCTCAGTGGAAGTGAGCTCATAGTGTACATAAAATTCAGGAATATGCTTTATTCCTTTAACACAATGGTTGTGGCAATCCAGCCCCATCAGTACACACAGATCTGCCGTGTTGTGTTTCATGTGACAGATGTACTGCAATATATCCAGTCATTCCTTTTTCTGCTTGTTTCCAATTTTTCAAGATGACCAAGGAATGCAGAAAATCTTCATGGGCATGTTTCCATGTACATGTGCGAGTTTTTATATATTTATGAAACTGAGACATGGAGTAGCAGGATTCTACAGTATACCTTTAAATTTTAAGACACTGCCAGGTTGCCCCCCAAAATTACTGTGCCAACTTCCCCTCCCATCACAGGTCTTTGGGAACACTCTTTCTATGTCCTTCATCAACCATGGATTTATCTTTTTCTAGAGATAACTCCTGCTAACAGTTTGGTGCCTATTAACTATTTTCTTCTTGAAATCCTCATCTCACTTGCCTTCTGTACCTCCAGGTTCTCTCCTACCGCTGCAGCCCTCAGAGGGACCACTGCCCATGTCCTATGGTCTGCCTGGTTCTGACTTGCCTTGCTTCTTCCACAGTCTCACCTTCTGTGGTTCCAGCGTTCGCTCCATGCAGGTTCATTTTAACTAGTATTTATCAGTCCTTCAGATATGCCAGGCACAGTTCCAGACTCTGGGACACAGCAGAGAACAGAACAGACAAGAATCCCTGAGCCCCTGAAGCATTCATCCCGGTAGGAGAGAAGGATAACAAGAGAAACAGGTGAAATATATGTTATGTCGGGTACTAATGAGCGCTAGGAAGAAATAAAAGAGGAGGGAAGGGAGATAAGGAAGAGGGAGGCTGAGGGAAGTGTCGACATTGTCAATGGAGATGCTCCAGGAAGACCTGTCCGTGAAGGTGACTTTTGAGAAAGATCTGAAGGCTGAGAGAGTAAAGAGAAAAGACCAGGGACTTCCCTGGTGGTGCAGTGGTTAAGAATCCGCCTGCCAATGCAGGGGACATGGGTTCGAGCCCTGCTCCGAGAGGGTAAGTAGCAACAGGGGGAAATGAGGTCAGGGCAGTCATCAGGAGCCTGGCAGGCCACTGTAGGAGCAACCAGAATGTTCTCGGAGACAAGGGCCATGCTCTGACTCAGGTTTAACGGCATCGCCTGGCTTTGAGAACATACTGCAGGGGACAAGGTGGTCGCAGGGGGCTCAGTGAGGAAGCCAGGGCAGTGATCCAGGCAAGAGATGACTGATGGTGGCTTGGACAAAGAGGCCGAGGGTGGTGGCAGGGAGGTTAAGGCGTGGTTGAATTCTGTCGAGATACTTTGAAGATAGAGCCAACAGAATGTGCTGCTAGACTAGATGGGGGGTGTGAGGGAAAGAGAGTAGAGAAAGATGCCTGCAAGGTTTTTGGCTTGAGTAAGTGAAAGAATGGCCCTGCTATGAACCGAGATGGAAAAAATGCAGGAGGGACTGGTGAGTATTAGGAATCTGGTTTAGATATTTTGGACATATTGGTCCGAGATGCCTATTAAGCATCCCAATGACAATGAGGGGTCCTGACTGCAGATAAATGATTTGCAAATCTTTTCTCCCATTCTATAGATTGTCTTTTCACTTTTTTAGTAGTGTCCTTCGGTGCACAAAAGTTTTTAACTGTAATGAATTTCAATTGTTCTGATTTTTGTTTTGTTGCCTATGCTTTTGGTGTTCAAGACATACTTGCCAAATCTAAGGTCATTCAGAATTGCCCCTATGTTTCCTTCTAAGAGTTTTTTAGTTTCTAAATTTAGACCTCTGATCAATTTCAAGTTAATTTTTATATATGGTATAAGGGTCTAACTTCATTCAAAAGATATTCATGTAGATATCCACTTTCCCCAGTACAGATTGTTAAAGAGAATGTTCTTTACGCATTGAATAGTCCTGACTCTCAGGACAAAAGTCAATTGACTATAAAGGTGATGGTTTACTTCTAGACTCTCGATTCTATTCCATTGGTCTATATACTTATCCTTATGACAGTACCACACTATTTTGATTACTATAACTCTGAGTAAGTTATGAAATCAGCAAGTGTGATATCTCCAACTTTGTTCTTTCTTGAGATTGTTTGGGCTAGTCTCAGTCCCTTGAAATTACCTATGAATTTTAGGATGAGTTTTTCCATTTCTGCAAAAACACCACCATTGAGATTTTGAGAGGAATTGCATTGAATCTGTATACTGCTTTGGGAAGTATTGTCATCTTAACAATATTAAGTCTTTCAATCCATGCACATGGTATATTTTTCCATTTACTTAGGTTTTCTTTGATTTCTTTTAGCGATTTTTGTAGTTTTCAGTGTACAAGATTTGCACCTCCTTGGTTAGATCTGTTCATATGTGTTTTGTTCTTTTAGATGCTATTGTAAATGGAATTGTTAATTTCCTTTTGAGATGGTTCATTGTTAGTTACAGAATTACAATTGATTTTTGTGTGTTGATATTTTTAAATTAATTAATTACTTTTTGGCTGCATTGGGTCTTTCGTTGCTGCGCGTGGACTTTAGTTGCGGTGAGCGGGGGCTACTCTTTGCTGTGGAGCACGGGCTGTAGACACGCAGGCTCAGTAGTTGTCGTGCACGGGCTTAGTTGCTCCGCGGCATGTGGGATCTTCCTGGACCAGGGCTTGATCCCGTGTCCCCTGCATTGGCAGACGGATTCTTAACCACTGCGCCACCAGGGAAGTCCCGTGTGTTGATTTTGTATAGTTAAACGGTGCTGATTTTTTTTATTAGTTCAAACAGTGTTTTTGTAAACTCTAGGGTTTTCTAGCCAGACACTGACTGGATCTGGAGCACAGCCCCCTGAACCTCGCCTCCCATCTCCATCCTCTTAGGGAGTACTGTTACTTTTACTTTAATCCACCACCCCTTTAAGGCTGTCCTGGTCCAAGCTACTATCATCTCTCCCCTGGACCACCACAACAGTCCCTTGTCTCCCTGCTTCCATTCTTGGCCCCCTCTAATCTGTTCTACTCACAGCAGCCACAGTTTCTTTCCCCTGCCTAATACTACACAGCCCTGCAGGATCTGGCCCCTGTCCACCTCTCTAGCCTCGTCTTCCCATCAGTTCAACAAATACATAGGTCATTTGTTCATGCTTCCAGCCTTTGCAGATATTAGTCCCCCTACCTGGAATGCTCTTTCTTCCTTTACCTGGTTAGCTTCTCCTCATTCTTTAAAGCTCAACTCAGATGTAATTCAGGCAAGTAAACCTTTCCAGATCTCTGTCCTCTCCCTTCCAATTATGGCCAGTGGCAGGTCCCACTGTGATTACGCTCCTGTGTCAGAGCCTTGGCACAGCTGTCAGTTAGCAGTCAACAATGACACAGTCACTTCAAGGACACGTATCATGTTCACCAGTGTGTCCCCAGTACCTGGAAGAGTGTCCAACACATATTACTTGCTCAGTGAAGGTTTGTTGCATGAATGGATGATCAAGGGACAGACTCTCTGCCATTTTTCAGCCACGTACCTTGGAAAAGTCACTTAATATTCCTGCTTCTCAGTTTCCCAATGTGTAAAGCAGGGTATGTAATATTTTCTATCCAGGTAATTTGCATTTACTACCCAGCACCCAGTGGGTTCACAGTGTATGTTTCTTCCTGCTCTAATATTGAGGCAGCAGAAGCCAGAGCAAGATGCTAAAACGTCCTGCAGCTGTGGGGCTTAGGGCCGACTTTCCAGAGGAAGTGGCACTAGTCTAGGTCTGAGGAATGAAGGAAGTCTAGGCAGAGGGCACAGCCTGCACAGATGCTCAGAGGCTGGGGTGTGCTTGGGCGCACTCAGCTGGGTGGCCCTTTGGCGCTTAGCTGTATACCTAGCAGGCCCTCCAAGTGGTAGGTGCGGTGCTCCACTGACAGGCCAACTGAGCTGTACGGCCCCTAGGGCATGATGACCAACGCGTTCCTGGGCATGGCCGGGCCTCCTGCCGGGGTTATGGGGCAATACACACTGCTAGGCAACTGCTTTTCAGGCCCTTGGGAATGGGTGTGGTCGTGCGTGGGAGGGCAGGGCCACGAAGGGTGGGTGTGGAGCTCGAAGATCCCCTGCACCCCAAGTCCTCTGCCAAGTGCCTGGCGTAGGGACTGGGGGTGAGGAGTCTCCCTTCTGGAATGCCTGCACCAACTACTGTGTGCCCTCTGCTGGGGTGCAAAGGCCACTTGCTCTCGTAACTGGTGCAGCCCGGTAAACACGGAATTTCAACTTGGTATGGCAAGTGTTAATGATAAATAACAACAATAGCCAGCGTTTACAGCTAGTTACAGAAAGTATGTGTCAGGCGACAAGTTAAGCACCTTCCATGTTATCTCGTTTAATCATTTTACCGTTTCTATGAAATAGGTTGTAATTTGTATTTACAAAACTGAGTGTCAGAGGTGCCAAGTAACCTTCCCAGGCAAGTCAGGCGTGTAGCATGGATTGGAAACCTTTGTAAGGTATGCATATATGTCTTTTTATTTATTTTGCCTGGGGTTTGTTGGGACTCTTAAAACTTTGAATTTAAATCCTTCACCTGTTTTCGGAAAATTTTGAGCCATTATCTCTTCACACATTGCTTCTGTTCCATTTTCTCACTTTTCAGGGACTCCAGTTAAATGTATGTTAGGCTTTCTAATGTATTCT
>NW_006770581.1:1183250-1189175 GCF_000442215.2 Lipotes vexillifer | reverse complement strand
TTCCTGCTGTATTCTTCGCACAGTCTCTCCTCTCCTGTGTTTTTCTCTCTTTCTTTCTTCCATGTTTCTTTTGGGATTGTACGTATGTGTGTATTCATGGATTGATTGATTGATTGATTGATTCATTCATTCATTCATTTATTTTTACCTGTAATCCATTTTACTATTTTTTCTGCAGTTGTGTCTTAAATACTATCAAAGCCATTAATCTGGTTATTTCAGTTATTTATTTTTCAATTCAAGAATTTTAGTTTGGTCCCTTTTCAAATTTGCCGTGCCACTTTTTATAGAGTTCAGTTTCTTGCCAAGTTTTTCAGTTTGGTTTTATCTTCCTGATCATAGTAAAAATACTTGTTTTATAGTCTGTGTTTGAGAATTCGACTCTCTGGAGACCCCATGTGTCTGTTTCTGTTGTTATTTCTGCTAGTTTCTGTCATTTTGTCTTGTCTCCTAGAGTGCTTGGTTTACTTTAATTGTGTACTGGACATTGTACTAGAAAAATTATTTGTAGAAATAAGTTGAGGCCAAGAAAGATGTTATTTTCCTCTATAGATGACTTTATTTTTCACTTCTTGCCAGGTCCTGGTGGAACCAGCAACCCAGGATCATCTTAATACAATTTCAGGGCTTGAGATTTTCTGAGCCATCCAGATGGCCTGAAACTGGGCTGCAGTCCATGTGGAGGTTGGTTTGTTTATAATTTTTCCTCATTTCTGTGGTGCAGTCTTTTTGGATCCTAGCCCAATGAGGATTGTAGATTACCAGGGTTCCCCGCCTTGGTGTTGTTACACTCCAATTTTTGTTAAGCCTAACTCTGCAAACTCCAAATTGCATCTCATCATCTAGGTTGCCTATTCAATATCACTAGATAGTTCCAGAGAAAAAGTATCTCCAGTGCTATGCTTACTCTCATCCTCTTCCTGATCTTAATCCAGTTAGCTCTTTTCTGATTTTCAAGAAGATTTAAAAAAACATATGTGACAGATTTTTAAAGATGTCTTATGTAGGAAGCATAGTCTGAATTAAACTACTCTACCATTATCACAAACAGAAGTTCACCCATTGAGAATTTCGCCAGAGTTGCATTGAATCTAGAAATCGATTTGGGGAGAACTGAATCTTCCTGATGCCTTCCTATTTGTTATATTGAAATACCTCTCCTTTATTTAGATCTTCTACAATGTCTTTAAGTATAGTTTATTATTATCTGTGCATGGCTCTGCATGTCTTTTGTTAAATTTATTGCAAGTTTCTATTGTAAGTCGTGTGTTTCACATTGTGATTTTATTGCTGTATAAAATGAAGTTGACTTTTATATATTGATTTTATATAAGCTACCTTGACCGTTTCTTATGATTTCTATTAATTGTAGATTCTTTTGAGTTTTCCATGTAGACAATCACATTGTCTACAAACAATGATAATTTTATTTACTTGAGTAAGCCTTTCTTTTTTCCTCCTTATTGGACAGGCTAGAACCTCTAGTGAAATGAAGAATAGAAGCGATAATACTGCCTATCGTCTCCTTACCCTGATTTTATTTTAGTTTTAGTTTTTAAATATTTATTTATTTATTTTTGGCTGCGTCTTGTCTTAGCTGCGGCACGCAGGCTTCTCTCTAGTTGTGGCGCGCGGGCTCTAGAGTGCATGGGCTTAGTTGCCCCGTGCATGTGGGATCTCAGTTCCCCGACCAGGGATTGAACCCGGGTCCCCTGCATTGGAAGGCGGATTCTTAACCACTGGACCGCCAGGGAAGTCCCCTTACCCTGATTTTAAAGGATAGAAAACATTTCCAATAGTTCCCTATTTAGGATGATGTATATTGTATGTTTTTGTAGCTCTTTCTCAAGCTAAGTTCTTTTCTAATTCCATTTTACTATGAGTTTTTTAAAATTATGAATGACTGTTGAATTTTTTGAATGTATTTTAGTGATTTTAATGATTAGAATGATCCTATTATTTTTATTCTTTAGGCTGTTGATGAGTAAATGACTTTTAGATATCTTCTAATATTAAAATACTTTGCATTCTTAGATAAACCTGAATTGATCATGGGTGTATTATTTCTATATTCTGTTAGAATTTGTTTGCTAGTATTTCATTTAGGATTTTTGGTTATATATGCATGAGTTAAATGGGCCTGTAGTTTTTCTTTGTATGTCCTAGTCTGGTTTGGATATTAAAGTTACACTGGCTTCAGAGAATAAATAAGGGAGTATAGAAGAAGAGGGAATATCCCTTTATTTATTTTGTATACAACTGAAATGAGTACTTCTTAGAATGTTTGGTAGAACATGTCTATAAAATTTAATGTTCTTGACACCCCTCATTTTTCCCCTGAGTGGGAAGACTTTAAATTATCACTTTGGTTTAAGATTTATAAGACTATCCAGAAATTTTATTTCTTCTTACATCAGTTTTAGTCAATTATATTTTTCTAAGAATTTTTCTGTTTTTAATCTGTTTTCAAATTTATTGCCATAAAGTGGTTGATGTGTTTTTGTTATCCTTTTATCACCTACTTTATTGTAGTTATGTCAGCTTTTTATTCATAATATTATTTACTTCTGACCTTCTCTTTTTATTTTATTGGTTTTACCAGAGACTTGTCTATTTTGTTAGTCTTTTCAAAGAATCAACTTTTCCTTTATTTAGCTTCTCTATTGTTTTTTGCTTTCTCTTTCACTGAGAGCTGTTTTTATCTTTATTACTTTCCTTGAGTTTACTGTTCCTTCTGCTTTCTTTGAGTCTATTGTTTGGTCCTTTTTTCTTACTTTGAAAGTTACACTTAGCTCATCAATCTTGAGTCTTTCCTCTTTTCTGATGTAAGTATAAATTTCCCTCAAAGCATCGCTTTTGCTGTATCCCAGAGGTTTTGATATGAAGTATCTTTATTATCATCCTGCTCTAAGTATTTAAAAATTTCCATTATTATCTCTTTTTTGACCATGAGTTTTAGAATGGTGTGTTTTCTGGATTTTGGAATATTCTTAGCCATTTTCTCTTTGAATAGTGCTTTCCCCCTACTGTATTTTTTTTATAATGTTAAACACATCTATTTCATGGCTTCTCTTTGAGTCACTTCTTTTCTCCAGCCTTTGTGATATTATTCACCTGTTTCTTTTATCTGCTGCTTTCCCTCCTGTGAGCCATTTCTTGTGCTGTTTGTATTTTTTGACTGTGAGCTCATTTTTAATGGAGTGTTTTGCCCCTGGGGGTTTGGCGTGTCCAGGGCTGTGGAGAGTGGTTTTGTACTTGATTCTGCTGAGGCCCTTCAGATCTTACTAACCCAGGCAATTTAAATAAGTTATTGGCTTTGAATTCCTGCTTTACAGATAAGGTGTATACATTCAGATTCTACATCCACATGTGGCATAAGCTTATAATTAAATTTCTCATGGATGTCTTTTTTCCACCATCTGCAGCCCTGAGTGAATGGCCTGGTTCCTTAATGCTCCCCTGGGCTGATGGGAAGAGTGTTTCTAGTCCTTTTTAGGAAAGTGTTGGGATACCCCTCTGAGGTTCTGGTTTTGTGAGGGGTGTTTAGATGTATCTCCCACCTTGGCTGGGCTGAGGTTATGTCCTGTCAAATTGCAGGGGTGGAAAAGCCCACTGTCAACCACCGGAGTCTGTGTCTGGTCCGACATACCTTTAGCCCCCACTCACTGCTCTGTTTTGAACAGCCTTTTTTTCTTGAATGTGGGGATTTATTTTCTTTCTTTTGAACTTGACTATATGTTTAAAATTTCCTTCCTCTTTGTGTGTATGTTTTTATAGTTAGAAGGGGCCCTTCTGTATCAGCTCAGCCTGCCATTTTGCAGCTCCTTAAATATAAGAAATGGAGACCAAAGACAGAATCCTGGGGTCCAACGATATAAAAGGAACAGAAATAGGAAGTAAAATCCCACAAGGAGGTGGAAGAAGCAGTAAGAAAAGAACAAGGAGGGAGCTGGTCCTTAGGAAATGAGGGAGAACAGGGCTTTGAGAAAGGTGAGGCCAGCTTTTCCCCCAGTTGTCATACTATTCATCCTGCAGACTCAGGAGGCCTCTTTGGAAAGAAAGCTCAGAGAAACATAAAAGCAGGGAGACTGCCTGAATTTATAAAGGGAAACCAAGGTACTGGTTCTCTCTCTACCCCCAAGAAGAACTGCTTAGGAGTAATTTGGAAACTCGTGGTTGCTCTTGTGAACCTAGGAAGGAATCCTCCTTACATTTTTACCTGAATGTACCAATGGCTACCTCTCAGGACCTTCAGAGACAACAAGGAGGGGGTGGCATTATTTTGCATGTTGGGGGTTGGCTTGCCTGTTGGCACTCTTCTCTGTCACCTATATCTTGTTATTTTGGGGCCACGTGTGATGTATGTGATCAATAAGAGCAAACCCCACATTAGTCTCCTCCTGTTCCTTCCTATCCCCTCCATTTGCTCCTGGAATATTCTTAGCCATTGTCTTTTTGGATAATGCTTTTCTGCATCCCAGTCACACAAATTCATACACTTTAAGGTTTGATTTGGGCTTCTATTTGAAGGAATCTCAGTTCTGGTTCTGTGGATCCTTGGGGCTGTGGAGGGGATGTTGCAGCTGGGAATATACCTGTGCAGGGTGCAGGAACCTCTGTGCACATGTACCTGTGAGCCTGCAGTAAGGATGTTAAGTTTTTACATCACTTCTAAGTTTTCGAACAGTGACCATCTTCTGTCATCTTGCTACAACCCTGGAAATGGGTAGTGCTGATATCAACATCCCCATTTTACAGGTGAGGGAACTGAGGCCTAGAGAGGTGAAAGTGACATCCCCAAAGTCACCCTGTCTCTAACAGAAAGCTAGAGATAGAGCTGGGGCTCCAGTTTAGGCATCCCACCTCTGAGCCTGATGCTTTTCCCTCCACTTCCTTCTGCTTATGCATGTTCGTGCAGGCTTAAGTGGAAACACCCATCTCTACACCCAGGTTTCTGCCAACCTGATCACAAACATCCCGTGAAGCCTCTCTGACCCTCACCCCCACCCCGTGGTGGCATGCCACACAATAGGAGAGACTAAGTTCCTTCCTCCCTTTTCTCTCCCAACCCGTCTTTTAGACATCTGCCACTGCTGCTGTCAGACCTCAGAGGCGAATGAATTGTTGACCCAGCTCACAGAATTTACTACAGAATTTTTATAGCATTTCTGGGTAGAAACAATAGCCAACACCATCTTTCTTGGCATTACATTTTATTGAATACAGACTTACAGTCTTTAAATAATTTGATATAGTGCTTTCAATATACAGTTCTTTAGTCATACATATATTTCTTTAGAGCACAAAACTGTAACCTAAAATTGAAAGGCTATAAATACACATGTACATATTGCCATAAATCTAGAACTATTTTATAAAAATAGAACTCAAATATCAACTTTATATATTTTGGAAACTTAGCAATATTGTAAGGTGGCCACATACATTTTTATTATGCATCACTCTCCCCCAGATGTCTGTCTCCAAGTTTCATTTTCCATCCCTTTGGGGACACTTGGAACAGTCTCCTTTACCAGGGTCCCCACAGAGATGCCCATGGCCATGGCTCAGCATTGCCTTTACATAAAGGCTCAGTGCACCCACCTGTTCTTGGAGGGGGAAGACCAGCTTCCAGCCCCTTCCTCAGAGGGAGGAGGTGTTCCCTCCAGCCAAACGTCTGCCATCCACACATGGTTGATATCTGAATATACAGAGTCAGGTTCCTTTCCCTATGCTCAGAGAATGGCAGATATGAGTTTGGTTCTGTCAAATCAGTGTAGAAAGGTTGAAACAAACGTCACCTGAACAATGCCTGCTGGGGTAACATCATCCTGACAGCGGGCACCAGTGCCCACGTGCTTGTGGAAAGCCCTTTACACACGTGATATACAATCCTGACGACCTCACAAGGCCGGGACACTCTTT
>NW_006770581.1:1177057-1182886 GCF_000442215.2 Lipotes vexillifer | reverse complement strand
CTCTTTCCCCATTTGATGATGGAGGCAATTGAGTCTCTGGGCTTTTAAATTTCTTGGCCAAGGTCAGTGGGGCTTCCTGATCCCCAAACCAGAGTTCTCTGCCTGCCCAGAAATCCATGGAGAGAAACCAGAAGAGAACTCGGATCGTCACTGTGGTCATTTGATGAGAACAGATAAGTGGCTTTGGGTCAGCCTACAGCAGGTGGACAGCAGTTCCCCAAACATTCCCAGAACTCTTGGGCTGCACCTTTGCAGGGGGAGCAGGAAGGTGGATGTGTGAGGGAAGGAGCATGGACCTATAGACCAATAATTTTGAAGGGCAGTGCCAGAATCTCCCCGATCATCCAATAGAAATCCTCAATCTAAAACCACGGGTTTAAGGAATTCACTACATTGGGCTGTTTGTGTTACAAAGAGCCCAGTAAAAGTTAAAATGCCCATCCCATCTCAGCCCTGCCGGCTTCCATACAGGTCAAAGTGCAGAGAGGTGGCACAGTGGTCTGAAGAAGGGACACGTGCAGGGTCCCTGGGCCAGTGTGGAGGGCTCAGAGTGATACAGTGCAGGATGGGCAGGGGCAGGGAGGCTTTTCCAGAAAACCCCACAGGGAGCATGGCAGAACTCAGTGTGATGCGAGCCCAGTTCTGCACCTCCTCTGGACAGAGGCAGGCTGCCTCAGCCATTTGCAGTTTTGATTTTTCTGGTTGCTTTCCCATAAAAATATGCCCCAGCAGAAAGTGCCTCTCACATCTCCTCCACGATCACAGCCTCCCCAGACAATCTCACCTCGGCTCTGTGGACTGTCTGCCCCTCTGTCGGGGCTGGCTCTTCATGTGGCCATTCCCTTCTCCCAACCCCGCTCTCTGCCAGCTGTGCCCTCAGCCCCCAGGCCAGTGGAGAGCCCTGCTCTGGGCTCCTCCACACAACTTTTTAGGCATAATCCCTAGATAACATCCTCCACATAAAGGAGCCCAGCTGTCCAAGGGTGCCCTGCTTAGGCCGCTGAGATCTGAAATTAACGTCACAGTGGTTTTCTTAAAAGCCTCTCTTAAGAATGAACAGAACAAAACAAATAAACAACAGCAGCAGAAAACCCCGGAAGCATCCCTCTCTCCTCTAAAAGACAGATCACCGATCAGGGCATGTTTCTTGTGAAGGCGGGTGGGAACGCAACCAGAAAAAATGCAAGTGGCAGGATCCCTGGGGAAGTGGTCCCTGCCACGTCCCCGGGGAATGCAGGGAGCAGAAGCTACTCCAGGGCAATGGTAGACCATTTCTTTTCCCTTTTAGACTAGCCAGACCAGATTTTCTGAACTCAATGGAAGGCTGCTTCCGGGAGACAAAAGGAGAAATGTGTCTGCAGGCCCAGATCATTATATTTTAAATTAACTTGCGCTCTGTGTGTGTGTATGTGTGCGTGCATGCGTGTGTGTGTGTGTGTGTGTGTGTGTGTGTGTGTGTGTGTATGTCGGGGGGTGGGTTAGTGCTTACAGGACTGTGTGTCTCAGGGCAGGTCACTCTGAATGCCGTGATCAGACTGCTTTGAATCTGGAAACAAAGCCTCCTACTCCTCCCAAAAAGACACAAGGTAATGATCTGGAGTTAGTCTCTTCCTCTGTGGTTCATTTGGGTACGTTGCACATAATAAGGTGACTCTTTCGTTGGGCAAAAACATCACCTGGACACGCTAGGTCCTGCTGGGAAGCAAACCAATATTAAGCTTCCATGGCCATGGAGGGAAGTCAGTGGTGCCTTCCCCATCTCGCCCAGGCCACCTCCGGGCCAGGCTGGCTTTATATCCCAGTGCGCAGGCCCGAGGGCACCTTGATCAATAATGACGATTCCCATGCATCATGAGGGACGCTTTCCTCCTAACACTCCAGCTTTGTGTGATGCCTCAGTGTGGTCTGTGTGCTGGGTCCAGAGTTACAGGGGACCTACAGAAAGCTGGGGTAAGGGTTGGGACAGGGGTTCGGCAGGGTCTGGCAGCTGCAGAATGCTGGGTTTGAGGAGATGAAACCTAGTGGCAGCAGTTAAGGTTGGTGCCCCTGGCTGGGCCTTGTTTCTTTTTCCTTTGTCACCAGTGGCTTGCCCGTGGCACACGGTGGCCGACTGCAGAGGCCTCTCATTTCAATGAGGCTTTCTTCCACAGCTTTTGCAAACTTGGTTGAAGAGGTCTCTTTGCAGCCATGGAAGCTGGAGATGCAGAAAAGGATGCTCTCTGGCTGGGGGTTGTAGCAGGCGCCGTAGCCATTAGGTACCACAGGACCATAGCAGCAAAACATCTCCATGGTGGTGGGCACCTGGAGGAGAGAACAGGTCAGAAGCTGCTTCTTCTGAAAGTCTGCTATAAAGCATGGTGTTCCAACAACCCAGGGGCCTCGATGGGATATTTGCTTCTCTTTGACTATTTTCCACCTGGGTGTTTGACTGAATTAACCCCATCAACTGATTGCTTCATCATGGATGGCCACAGCCAGAGTCGTCAAAACAAACCCATCTAACTGCATGAAATCAGAAGAAGGGCCATAAGGCCCTCCCTGGTGTGAAATCTGCTCTACTTGTGAAGTCAGGAGCTCCCAGAGTGACCTGGTGCTGGGTCTCAGCCGAGTCTCTCCTTCACCTGAGGGCTGTTTGAATCACCGAGGCAATCAGAGCAATTTACTAAATGGTACCCTGGTGGCACCCAACAGTTAGATGGCTTCCCAGAGGGAGTAATTTATGAACTGGAGGAAATCTGGCTCGTTTTCTCTGTCGATTTTTCCCACATCCTTAATTACTGTCAGTATTGCCTGGCTGGTCTGATTTTCTCCCCACAGCCTGGCCACGCACAATTACCCAGCACTGGGCGTTTCAGAGATTGCCATCAACTGGAGTTTTCGTTATGTACCGGTATGTTTTGAATTCAGAGGGCAGAGATTTTGTAAATTTGATCACAAACCAAGAAAGTGTTTCTGAAGGCATTCAAGCCATAAATGTTCATTCCAGTTGGAAAAAAGAGTCACCACACCCTAAATTAATTTTATTAGCTGGCTTTAGAGGGAAAATAGAGCACATTCTTGAGCAGGTGCAGGGTGGGGTTTGCTTTAAACCCACAGGCTCTGTGTGCTTGGGCCTTCAGAAATGACACTGGCCATTTTAATGGGGCAGAACAAACCATTAGTCTTGCTAATAGAGTCACCTCATTGTCAGATAAATTTGCCGTGTAACAGCCGAAGGCCATAAAGCCGTTCTGAAGCACTTTTTTGCCCATGGATGGTTTCCTGAAGAATTTATGTTGTTGTGTTCTGCCCTCGTTTATTCACGTCTGCAAGCTCACTGCCATAATGCCAAAATGAAATTACTGAGTGTGCTTTTATCCTCAAACACAACTTTATCAGCCCTTTTTATTGCCCACGTCCAGCTTTTCGCAGATGAGGTGGAGTTTTAGTAAATTGACATTCGTGGGGGGCGGGGGTGGGGGCAATAGGTAATTTCTCCCCTAAATGGCTGCCTTTCTCTAATGGATTGCATTCTGTTTTTGTGTCAGTGGTCCTCCAACAGAACAAGCCTGTAGCACTGGTTAGGAGATGCTGGGCCAGCAGTGGCCCCTTAGAATAATGGCTGTGATCTGTTTGGAGGACCCTGTCTGTGCCAGGCGCTGGGCTGGGCTTTCCACTGATAATGTCGCATCTGGTTGAGCCAGGACTTTGCTGTGGGCCTGTCAGGCTTCAGAGCCTGTGGTCAGCATGGTGGAACACCATGTCTCAGGCAACATTGGAAGGAGTAAGTCTAATGGTTAGGGCACCAGAATGGGTGTTCTCCCATCCTGCCCACCTCTGCTAAGGTGGCATTCATGATTATGCCCATTTAGAAGGTGGGGAGACCTGCACTCTGAGCACTCAGGTCCTTCTGTTGAAGGCCACGCAGCTCACTGGGAGCAGAGCCAGGACTTGCCTGACTCTAAGCAGTGGGCTGTAGACACCGAGCTCTTTAGAGAGCCCACTGCTTCCACTAAGTGGCTTCTTGGGTGACGGCCGTGCTAGGGCTGTACCTGGCTGGTGGAGAGGACAAACCGGTTGCTCATCAGGTATGTTTCATCCGTGAACATCTCAGGCAGTTCCTTGCACACTTCCCGAGCCAGCTCCTGCAGCCCCAGCAGGTGGTTGTCAATGGCCATCCCTGTTATGGCCTGGGTAGTTGGGGACAAAGAACAGGACATGAGACATGGGCTCCCCCTCCTCCCCTCCTCTCTAGTCCGCAGTGCTAAAGGGGACTCAACTGCTCTCGCCTACCCAGTACTTGCTGCAGACCACGTGTGGTCCGACCACTGTACTACATGGCCTCTGCTCCTTGGGCCCTTGTGCATTTCTATGTACACAGGAGGAGCCAGAGCAGGTTGGGTTCTAACACGAGGATGCCTGAGTTAAAAGTCAGTGAGTCTGAGTCCTCCCAACAGCATGGTCCCTGCTGGTGTTCACTGTGTATAACTACTACGTGCTCTAAGTGGAAAGAGGGGGGTCGGCTGGGCCATCCCCAGTGCCTTCTCAGGTAGCGCAGGAATCCGGGCAGGAGCACGGGTGCTGGGCCCCATCCAAGCATGGGGAGGGGTGCCCCGGGCTGTCACTGGACAGACTCTCACCACAACCAACACTTCATACTCCAGCAGGAGCCCAAGGAATGAGGGGTAGAGAGCACTGAGGTCTGTTCCTGAGTCTTGGCTGCTGTTTCGTAGGCTCAGAATCAATTCAACTAAACTGGATTCATAATCTAAGAATAATTTTGAGACAGGAACTAGACAGCTTAGCAGAGGCTCAGCTCACATTTTCAAGGGTTTTTGGATGAAGAAAGGGTTTTCCTTTTTGTTACAGGTATTTGAACTCTTATCAAAGGATAAGAGAGGGACTTTCATGGCGGTCCAGTGGTTAAGACTTTGCCTTCCAATGCAGGGGGTGCGGGTTCAATCCCTGGTCGGGGAGCTAAGATCCCACATACCTCGCGGCCAAAAAACCAAAACATAAAACAGAAGCAATATTGTAACTAATTCAATAAAGACTAAAAATGGTCCATATCAAAAATATCTTTTAAAAAAAGGGCGGGTAAGAGAATAGCAGTGGAAGTGGTGGTAAGAGAATTTCTATGTAGGAGGAGCCCAGGGGTGGTGGTGGTGTGGCTGGAAGTGTGGCAGTGAGGCCAGGGCACTCATTCTTCACATTCCCCACTGGAGGCTGCATGTGTAGCACGCACATGGGTTTTGCTTGGATTACATGCTTATTTGGGGCAATTTGGGGGGGGGCTGATGGAGACATGGGGGCCACATCTGGCCTCTCGTATTAACCTCTGGATCAACATCAGGGTAATTGTGAGTAACTCTTGGGGGTTTCACGGTTATGTAAGATGGCCACTTAGCTGTTAACGCCCCACCTCGGAGGAAACCTCCCATCACAATGAACTTTGTTCAGGTTTACAAGTCACGTTTTGGAATTTGACAGCTGTTTTCTTTCAGTTGACAATGAATACATAAAGATGACTCAGAGGCCCCAGTCTCTCCAAATGCCCCTAATTATGGGCTGAAAAGACATGTTATACAACCACCGCTCATTTTAGACGTGGCCCCTTAGGACAGAGGGGAAGAACTGTGAGACAGACCAGCTATGAAATAGATGCACTTTTAATTTCTCTGGCTGCCTCTGTTTAATGACTGATTTCTGTAGATCTATCAAAGCAGCTACTCTGTGCAGCAGCCAATCCACCCCTGTTTTCACCATCTCTGAAGTCACTGTAGCAACTGGGGTTGATTTAACAGGTTGTTTGGATCAGAGCCATGAGTAGTAATGAGTAAAATGACTCGG
>NW_006770581.1:1146320-1176985 GCF_000442215.2 Lipotes vexillifer | reverse complement strand
CTCGGCATTCAGTCTTTCGTTCATTCAAGGGATCTTAATTGAGTACCTACTATGTGCCTGAGCAGCTGCTAGAGAACAAAGCAGTCACAGACTCAGCCTCACGGAGGCTTAGGTGTGATGGGAGACAGATGTTAACCAACCATACAAATAAGCTTGTGATCATAAACCGAGTAAATGCTAGGAAGGAAAAGCATAACGGTGCTGTGAGAGTATGTGATAGCGAGTCTGTATCACATTTGCTCCTTTCCCTGGAATTTCCTTTCTCCACTACCACTACCAAATATACTTGCCAGATACCTGGATGTTTCCTGGCTTCCTTCCTCTGTCCCTTACCCTGCACGGCCAACCAGGTACCAGATTTACCTACAAAGCATCTTTATAGCTCGCTCTCCTCTTCCCATCCCTTGTCTCTTTTACTTAGTCGTTTTCACCAACTTAAAATAGTTAAAACAACAGAAGCCTATGGCAATGCTTTGGAGGATATTTTTCTAAATTTTTCATAAAAATTTAACTTATTATCAAAGTTGTATATTTATAGTTAAAAAAAAAAAAAAACCCAAGTAAGCCAAAGGCTTATGTCACTTTGCCAGCACTGAGTCTCACTCCACAGAAGCAATCACTTGGAACCCTTTTAGCGACTGACTTTCTTAGTTCTAAACAACATGCTTAGACTGCCGTTACTGCATTTTTCAGTTTTCTTATTATAGAAGATGAAACTTTGGCTCTTTTATATCCCCACTCCCCAAATACACTTCCACTCTCCTATGCTCCCAAATAGAGTTACATTTGAACTCCTTGTTGCTTGATCAATATTCAGTGGTTACAGGGTTATAATTATACAGGTACTCACAGCTGAGTCCTGTAGTGTATTAGGATCAGATTTCCTTTCTTATTCAGTTTTTTGTTTTCCCTCGAAATGACAGTTTGTAAATAATTAAACTATGATTTTCCCACTTGCTTACCTTTCTATGTATCTGTAACTAATTGATTCCTAAACCCTTAGCTGGAAGTGTAAAACTTCCCTTAATACATTAAAATGTATCAGATAATTTATCAATTTAATTTCTCCTTTCACTTCTTGCTTCTCTGTGGACCCTCTGTTCTCTGGGTCGGCTGAACAGCTGTCAACTTGGGATCTCCCTTTACTCTCATCCTCTTTCTCTACCTCTTTCTTGTGTTGAATCTTCTGATGTTTGAGCTTATGACTTTCCTTTTTGTGCTTTATTCTCATACATTAGTGGTCTATATCCTCCAATAGTTTTACAAGAAAGAGAGCTTAATAAGTAAAAATTTTAAGACCTTATCTGTATAAAATGTCTTTATTCTAGCTTCAAATTTGATAGTTTAGCTGGGTACAGAATATGCATTAAAAATCATTTTCCCTCAGAATTTGAAGGTATTGTTTCAGTATCTTCCACCTTCCAGTGATGTTAAGCCCAATTATGTTTTTATTCCTGATCTTTGTATTTGATTTTTTTTCCTCTCAGACTTTTTTTTTTTTTTCATACCAAGGAAATTGGACAACACTAAGGTCAAAGGAGGAAATGAGGGGCTAACTGCTTCTCATATAGATCATCAGCGAATCCTCTTCTTTTCAGTCCCACACGCACTCCTACTTTTGGTGGAGCCTCCAACACCTAAGCCGTTCTGAGGTTCTGCAGTGCACTTCACTGGGCTCCTGGGTCTCCCTCACTGTTTGCTTGGGTTTCAGCTTTCTCTGGTCTGCTAAGTCAGATGCCATCTGTTCTGCTTTCCAGCTCTGAAACTTTGTTGTCACCTCCTTTCCCATTCTCTTTGCTCTAGTGTATTTATGGCTTAAAAAAAACCCTTTGCTGGGCCTCCCTGGTGGCGCAGTGGTTGAGAGTCCGCCTGCCGATGCAGGGGACGCGGGTTCGTGCCCCGGTCTGGGAGGATCCCACATGTCGCGGAGCGGCTGGGCCCGTGAGCCATGGCCGCTGAGCTTGCGCGTCCGGCAACGGGAAAGGCCACGACAGTGAGAGGCCCACATATCGCAAAAAAAAAACAAAAAAAAAAAAACAAAAAAAAACCTTTGCTGATGTTTCTGAGGGTTTTAGAGGGAGTGACAGGAAACCCTTGTGTTCAGTTCACCATGTTTGATCAGAAGTTTGTGTCTTCCTCTTCAACACCCCCTACCCCTGCTCTACATCAGTCCTTTTACCAGCTCTCCCTAAACATTATATAGGTCCCTAATTCTGTCTCTTGGCAGACCACCCCACGCTCCAACCAGTCCTTCTACCTGGTCACCAGGGTAAGCTTTGTGACAGGGAAATCCAGCATCATGAGCTTTCCTGCTTTTCTGTCCTTTGCAAGCTGCACATATGGAACTACTTGCTTTTCCTCCAGTATGTCTTATTCTCTCAAGACTCTTTACCATTGCACATGCTGTTCCCTTCTGGGGCCATCCTTCCCCTCTATACCCACCTGACAAGCACTTCTTTAGGCTTCAAGTCTCATATTAAGCACCACCTCCTCTGAAAAGTCTTCCTGGCTTTCCCAAGCAGAAGAAGGAGCTTGCTACTCCATGTTCTCTGCTAATTCCTGAAGCATGTAAGACCTCTTCTCCCAACTACATGGTACACTCCCCAAGCATAGGGCTTCATTTTTTATTTCCTAGTACCCAGGGCCTTGCCTGGCATAAAGCGGGAAAACAAAGGCTACCCACTGGACACATGACAGCGAGCTTGATTTTCCCCAAACAGAACAAACACTTAACCCTTCCGATGAATCAGGGACCTAGCAACTGAATTACAGAAAAGCCTACATTGGCTAGTTCTAAAACCCAGATATGTGTTGTGCTTGCTTTCAAGTATATAGAGTGAAATCAGCCAACTCCTTTTCATAGATTATATGATCCTTCAAAGACTGTATCAGAATGATTTGCAATTAATACATTGATCACCAGCCCAAGTAGTAGCTTATTCTCTGTTTGTATGCAAATGATGGCTTTGCAGTGCTAGAAAATATATTATTTCCCTAAACTAGGGAAACATTTCCCTTACAATTTCGATTTCACCGTTAACTTTCAGCAAAAATATATTTTTTATTCACAGGCAGTATAAATAAATACATGGAGAATAAGAAGACAAAACCAGTCCTGAGTGGGAATAAATACCGCCTCACCTGAGATTGTGCCAAGTGTGCAAACCACCACACATCTGACTCTCTTGTATAAATTGTAAAGTGCTATACATGTTGGTGCTATTATTACTGTTGTTGTTGTTTCAAAGACCATTCATTGTATTCTTGTAAAATCCGTGTAAAAACCAGGAGTGGTGTGTTACCCAAGTTCTAAAAATAAGGAAGAGGAGGCTCTGAGAGGTGAGGTGCCCTCACCAAGTCGCTGCACAGGTGGTGGCCCGGCTGTCACCCAGAGCCCATGCCGTGGCCCCAGCTCTGGGCACAGCCCACAGTTCTGAGCTGAGGCGAGGTCACTCACCATGACTGTGTACTCGGTCTGGGCTCGGATGGCATCCTTCAGGAGCAGTAGCTTCTCTGAATCCTGTAAATGGACCAGAGACACAGCTCATGGGGCTTTAAGAGGGTGCTCAGTGGCAGACAGGCTAAAGGAGCTGGTTGTCTCGGGGCCGAGAGGACAGGCGGTTCACAGCTGCCTCACTGGTCCCCCTGAGACTCCTCGGGCCAACAGGACTTACCGGCACAGTGGCCGTGAGGTCAGTGATGGTTTTCACAAAACGCAGCACCTCCAGAGTGGCTGATCGAATGTTGTCCACCCGTCCCTCGCGGAACCGACGGATGGACGCGCTCTCGTAGGTGGGCACGAGTCTCCTGTGGAGCCTGCACAGGATGAAGGAGGAATGGCAGATGGTGCTGCCTTCTCGGGGAGTCATAAATGCCGAAATAGCCTCGGCTGCCCTTACCTTGACAATCCTGCCTTAGCTCTGCACAGTATTTCATTTTAACACTAATAGAATTCTGGAGGAGACTCCCCAGAGATGAATGTCGGGGGGCCTCGGATACGAAGAGCTGAGCACACTTTCCTGCGTGGGTGATATTGTGTGGATATAAAATAAGGAAGACGTGACTGGTAGTTTTTTTTAAAGTCCCAGTCTGGTGGGAAACCTAGAGTTTTCTGCGAGATCCAATTAGTGTTTGATTAATAGCACAGCACGGACTAATTCATCATTCGCACTCTTGAGGGAATCCTGTTTTATTTAGAGACAATTCAAGCATGATCTATGGATCGAGGCAGGGAGGGGGCCTTAGTGGCCGTGGGTGTCAGCTGCTGCAGAGGCTCACCGTCCAGGGGCAGCAGGGCTTCCAAACAGACCCATGGGCACAAGGGCTGTGCCTCTCTTCCCTCACGTCTGTGACCAGAAGAGCAGTGGCCGCTGTCCCCACCAGCCAGAGCAAGTCTCTTCCCCTTGCACACCAGGCTGGCACACGCCCTTCTCACCAGTCAGGAAAGTTGTTGGTGTTGGGGTCAGGGAGGGGAAAGACACAGAGCTCAGAGAGGGGCAGTGACACCCCAAAGTCACACAGCAGCTGGGGTCCTGTATCTTGGCTTTCTCAGGGCATGTCTCTCCCACCCTGGGTGAGCTCCAGGAGGAGGGAAGGCCGAGTCTGGTTTGGCACAGTGCTTGGCACTGTATGGCTTGCCAGGCAAATGGCACTTTCTGTACACTTAAGTCTCATTTCCCCAAGACTCTGGCAGGGAGCTCATTTCCTGTATCTCTCTAGCCCCTGGGGGCAAATGCCATGCAGAGCACAAAAGTAGACGCCATCACTGGCTGGTCGCTGATCGACCCCAATTTAGGTAGCTTCCAGGTTTCTGCTGACTCTAGGAGCAGATTAAAAAAATATCTCTTTTGTTACAGCTGAAACTCTGACGAATGCATTCCATGGGCAGCAGGTCGTATTTTGCCTATTCAATGAGCCCGGGAGCCTCTGGCCACATCTATTCCTGGCCATGTCCAGTGACAGCAAAGATCCCTGGAGGGTGGAGTTGGGAGGCTCTATGCAGTGTCCACCAGCCCCTCTGGGCTTTGGATCTGAAGCTCTGAAGTGCTTGCCAGGGGGGTACCAGTGCAGCAGTGTCCCCAGTTATGGCACCAGCAGGACACTGACCTCGTGGCCCATTTTAGCCACATACCATCTGAGTATCAGAACGGCATTGATTGCAGTTCCAGAGACCAGGTCCTGCCGGTGAGGTCTCCATGTCCTGGTGACGAGCACAGTCCTCGTGTGGGGTGACGTCAGCCTGACGTCACTCTGATGACAGAGTGGCTGCACTCCCTTCCCCATGAGTCACAGCCCCCTGTGTGGGACACTGGGCTCTGGGATGGCACCTGCTCATTAGTGACACCTCCTTGCCCCGGCTTTCTCCAAGGTCGCTTTATGACTCCCCTGGTTGCAAACCGAAAGCAGGTTCTGGCGGGGGCATATTGCTACTTACTGCCCGTGCCAGTTTATGAGCTATAGCTTCTGGAATGCTGAAACCAACAGGGGCCAGCCCTGTCTTGAGGAAGATCTATTTTGCATTTTACTTTTCGCCTCCTATAAAAGACCAGTTAGGCTCCCAACCCTGCCTTCAACCCTCACCTCCCTACGCTGCATCCCTTCCCCAACACACAGCTCCCATTATAGAGATTTTTCTAAACCACACACCTCACTGTGCCACCCTGGGCTAAAACTCCTGCAGTGTCTTCTCATGTCTGTGACAGTCCCTGATGCCTACTCTGTCCCAGGCGTGCAGGCTACCCAGAACATCATGCCTGGGGAAGACAGTCTAGAAAACAAAGTCAGCAAATCAATGAATAAGGGAGTCCACATGAATAACAACTGCCATGAAGGAAAAAGCACAATGTGCTGTGACAGAGAACTGGGTGGCAAGGAGCCCCGAGGTGGCCTCTGAGGGCTGACACCTGGGCTGAGACCTGAGCGGTGGGAAGGAGCTGGTGCGTGAAGAGCAGTGGTGACAGGTGGGTGGGCAGAGGCAGAGCCAGAGCAAAGATCTGCAGGCGGAAGAGAGCTTGGGGGCAGGGCCCCAGGCAAGGCTGGTTCACAGGGAGCCCTTCAGGGAGCTGGACTTTGTTCTAAGCGTGAAGGGAAACATGGTAGGTGATAAAGACTGACTTGCATATTTCAAAGTTCATGCTTCATGAAGACAGGATTAGAGGGGATGAGAGCGGAAGCAGAGACCCCCCGGGGCATGCTACAATTGACCAAGCACTAGATGATGGGGGCTTGGGAGGGGCCGATGGCAGCGGAGGTGAAGGGAAGAGGTTGGAGGGTAGACATTTGGAGGAGGATTGACATGGGGATGAGGGGAATGAGAGACAGAGACAAATCAAGCCCCAAATCTTTGACTCGACCCCCTTGCCGGGGTGGGCAGCGTGGGGATGCTAGTTCCGTTTCCTTATCAAGGCCAGGAAAGGTGGAGAGGAACAGGTCACAATTATACAGGGACCCAGGTGGGCTGGGTGAGATCAGCAGGAGAAGCAGCCTCCCTACCTGACGTCCTCATCACCTGCCTGGCCCTTGTGAGTTCTGCATTCCTTCCCTGTGAGCTCTGTGCCCCTGGGCCATCGCCCGCCAGCTCCTTGACTGCAATATCCTTCTTTTCATTTCTGAGGTTGGACTCACACTTTGAAACCCAGTTAGGTGACACCTCCTTCCATGCAGCCTGCCCTGATCATACCCCCATCCTCTAGGCCCACAGAAAGTCATCTCTCCCTCCAAGATGCTTCTAGACTCTAGAGTAGGTTGTCAGTCAGCCCACCTTGGCAGGCTGTACTTACCTATAGAAGGCCAGCTGGAGGGCCACCTGAATAAAGGCATCGGGGCTGCATTTCTGCTGCTTAATGAATGTTTTCCCGTAGCCATCAAATTTATAAACGGTGAAGTCGAGATTCTTTACTATTCTGTGGAAGAAAAAGAAAAGATGCATTCATCACATGCAAAATAGAATGCACTCACCACAGGGTCTAAGGAAGTTTCTTGATCCTGGTCTACACCCCAGCACGCTAGATATCCAGTGCACTGTCAGAGACAGGCCTTGACCTTTGGAAGTGGCAGAAGGCATGTCAAGCAGGGTGACTCTGAGCTAAAGGTGAGGCTTGGCTTGGTAGTGGCCCTGCTCTGGGGGTAGGGGAGGTGGGCCTGGCTGCAGGGAAAGACGTGGAAGCACGAGGGACATTTGCATGGGCAGGGGGAACACTGCCCACAAACAAAGTCCTAAAACTTCACTGCCCACAGAAGAAGGCTTGAAAGAGGCCATGCGTTCGATCTGTTTGGGAAGGTGTCCAGCATCCCTATGGACTCTTTTGGCATCCCGGCCATCCTGCCAGACCTGCAAATCCCCTATGTCCAGGGAAAAGCCCATTTCTCTGGTGGCTGCAAGCAGCAACTCCTCACTGAGACTCGTCCCTGTCGTGCTATGGAAGAAAGGCCTGGAAACTGGCCGCTGGTCACGGTCACCACAGCAAGAGCTGCTCATCTGGGCCTTGCTGGTGACTGAAAACCCATTTTACCCGGAAAGGGCTGCTGAGCCTCCCCTGACATGCGTAGGTCTTCGCTGCTCACGAATCATTGTCAGAGCAGCAGGAAGAGTCCCTGAGTCCACACTGAGACCTTCCAGCGCCGGCCTCCCCCCACGCCCACCCTCACATATTGACCAGTCTCCTCCTTCATAATGAGTCCAGCAAGGTCCTCGCCGACCGTCCACCAGCCGTGCGTGTGTGCGCGCGCGCAGAGCCCTAGGTGGGCAGCCCTGACCCCCCTCCCACAATCCCTCAGGATTTGCTGTTCCCTGCCTGCCTTGCCTTGAATTATTCCTCCAGCCATGTGAGCTCACCGCTCAGTGGGCCATGCCAGGTTCCGGGGACCCATCAGGACTCCGAGAGGGCCCAGTGCTCACGGGAACTCACTGCTCAGTTGGGCCTGTTGACCCACCGTCCCCCAACAGGCTGAGCTTACAGTCACCACAGACACCTGGGAACCTCTTGTCCAAGCCCTGGCCATCAGACCCTACCTGCCTTCCATGGCAGCTCAAGACCCCCCTCAGCTCCTGCTGCTTCCCCACCCACAGGCCTCTCTTGGCTTTTCTGGTCCTCCAGAAAGGGAAGCTGGGGGTCTCGGGACCGCATGACGCCTGCTTGAATCCCTGAAAGTAAACGGGCTCCTTCCTCGCCCCAGGGCTCATCAGCCCACCAGTTCACTCTCCTAACAGCCTGTGTGTCCCAAGAACAGCCCCCTAGGGTTGAGATACGAGCACCGCTTTACAGATGAACACCTGTGGCCTTTCCTCCCCCCCGTGGAAAGCCATTCAACCTCCCCAGCAGCTCGCTGTGGGCTCATCCTCGCCATCCCTCGGCCTCTGAGCGCAGCCACGTTCTGTCCTGCTCACCTGTGCTATTCCCGTAGTCTCCTCACTGGCTCCCCGAAACCCCATGCACAAAATCCTCCAGGGGCTCCTCACTCGGCTACAGGACAGCTTCCAGTCCCCATAACATAAGGACATGAAGCTCTTCACAATGTGACCCTGACTTCCCTTTATTGCCCCAACTCTGGCCATTCTCTCACTTGCTGGCCTCCAAACCAGCCTCATCTCTTATGAACCTATCTCTCCCCCAGCTGCTGGTACCACGAACTCCTAGTTCAAGGCCCAACTCTGTAAAGCCCTCCCTCAGCATCCTGGCAGAACTCAGCTCCCGTGTCCTCTGTGTGTTCAGGTTCGAATGCCTCTCTCTGGTTTTGGCGCTTATTGCATCTGATATTTTTGTGTTGGGGGTCCACTTCCTCCACTAAAGTATGGAGGGCAGGCACCGTGGTATATTGATCTCTGTGTCCCCAGAGCCCTACCAGAGGCCTGGCACACACCAGAGCACTACACGTGTTTGATGAATGAATGAATGAAAGAATGAATCAATGTACTCATGCTCACTTATTGAATGAGGGAATGAACAACCAAAGTCCAGATCTAGTTGCCAGCCCGTGGCTCCCAGCACACCTTGCCACTGTCAGCGAGGGCTCATATCCATCCCTGGCCCTCCTGCCTAGGTCCCATTAGGGCCAGCATGACCCTTGGGAAAAAAGGCCCCTTGTCAAGTTGCAGTGTAAATTCAAGCAAATTGAAATAGCTTGGATTCAAATGACCTATTCAAACCAGGTGTTTATGACTCCCCCGAAAGCAGAGGATGATTTCCCCGCCTTGACTCTGCTCAGTCAGGTGAAACCTGTGGAAAAAAATAGCTCCACGTTTGCATTTTGTGGAAATGATGGATACTCCAGCAAGGTTATTTCCCCAAGAGTTATAACTCCCCTTCTCTTTGACTACATTTCCATGAGGGGGTGGGCGGAGGCAGGTGAGAGGAGGCAGAGTGGCTGGGGTCTTTGGAAGCTTCCAGGGTGCCTTGGCAGCTGGTGGGGCGGGGGCGTTGTAGGGTGACCCCCAGAGCATCACCCCCAAAGACCTGGGATTCTCCTTACTGTTGAAGCTTTTCTGCCGAGGAGGCTAAGAGGCCTTGAATTTCCGGAGAACATTTCCACCTCAGTCTCCTGGGTGCTGGGAGCTCGCTGACCGAATCGGCTCGGACCATTTTTTTGCTGGTCTTCACCCTGCAGGACAAAGTGGTGACCTCCTGTGGCCCGCAAGCTGCGGGGCTGCGGGCAGCTTGTTTCTTTGTGCTGCAGTCATCTTAGCTGTTGGGGTTTGATTTGCCCCCCACCCCCAAACCGTGAAACAGACTGAAGCTCAGAGAGGCCACCTAAATTAGTGAGTGGCAGAGCTAGGATTCCATCTGGTTCCACCTGACTCCAAAGCCCAGTATTTCTTCTCACATTTTCCATTTGACCACGCTACACCACTAACTCTTAAAAAACACTCGGGGACAAATGGAACAAGCAAATTGTGTTGTTCTGTTTACGAGGGCCGGTTTGGGTTTTCAGTGATCCTGAAGAGTTCCCAAATCATGGAAGAACTTATAGATCCAGGGAGAAGATCCTAGAAGGAGAGAATGAGCAAAATTGTGAATGGAGGAAGGAACATGGTGTGTTTAAGGGACACAGAAGTTCTCAGTCTGTCCAGGATGGGAGTTGAAGAGAGAGACCCAGCCCAAGCGAGAGGAAAGAGGCGCAGCTCAGAGACCTCCCCTCTTTGCTGGGTCAACAGCAGGCCCAGCCCTGACTCTGGACAAGCAAGACATCAACCTGGACTTCCCTGGACCAAAGCAGATGTTCCTTTAAAGCTGAGAATTCTTGGCCAAGCCTTGCCTTAACTGCCCCTAACCTGTTGCTCAGTCTGCCCCTAACCTGTTGCTCAGTCTGCCCCTTCTGTCCATGACCGATAAAGCATATGATGCCTCGTTCAGGTTGGTTTTCGAATTCATCTTTTGCTAAGACACTTTCCAGACTAGTGCGGCCCCCCAGCGGCCGCCCACATTTTTCTTGGCCTAGCTTGACGGCTGCTTGGCAGTCTGGCTTTTCCTCCTCTGGCTGCCCAGAAGGGGCCCTGCTCCCAGACTCACATGTGCTTGAGCAGATGCTCTGTGCATTGCACCAGGACGATGCCGTCAAAAGGGGAGTGTTCGCACACCACGCCACAGGTGCCGTCTCGTCCCACCACAAACTGCAATAGGAAAAGAAGTGAGTGGACCTCTGGGACAATCAATATTTCAAACCAGCCCCTTGGCCCCAGGTCAGGAACCCCACATTCTCCCTCTGCCCCCACCTCTCAGGGGGAAACTCTTCTCTAGGGACACCAAAGCACATCATTTCCTGAAAAGAACGCTGCATGCAATTGCCATGGCCTGAGAGTATGGGAGCCTCAAGACAGCTCTAAACTGTGTGACCCCCTTCCCAGAAATGCCCCAGGCAGTGAAGGTGGAGCCCAAAGCTCCCTGGCTCAAGTAGCCCAGCGATTCCTAAGAGCTCACGCCAAGGCTGTACACACTCTCCTCAGGTGCTGGGCAAGCTCCTTAGGCTCCTGTTAGCCCTGTTTCCCCTTCACGGTGCACATAAGGGCCACCATCCTGGTCTGCTTTGTGTGATTATGTGTCTGATGGACCCTGTGTGTTAGGCCACCACTGATATTATTGCCAGGATCGTCCCATAGTTGGTGCCTAATAATTTTGTTAAATGAGTAATGAAAGATAATGATCCATATTGGATGGTGTGCAGATTCCTAGGGAGAAATAAAATATCCCTTGATGGGAGGAAAGAAAGGTGAACGAAGGATGCCCCGTTAACTGCTGCCTGGGCTTCAAGTCAGGGACCCTGATTCCAGTTCTGTGGTTGCCGCCTGCCAGCTGGGAGAGCTTTGACAAGACACTTCAACTCTCTGGCTTCCGTTTTCTCTCATTTAAAATGGATCCAATAAGGCCCAGTTCACCAGATCAATGTGAGGATTAGAGAGAAGGCATATGAAAGGCCCACGGGAACTGTGAAGATTACTTATGATTTTTATGACTATACAAACGCTGGATTTAGTTGACTTGGAAAAGGGACATACTCAGTATGTACAAAAGGACTAGGAGAAAATAATGAGAAGAATGAGATCTGATTCTTAAAGCATAACCCGAATAAAGTGCAGCTGCCTTGAGGTCCACCTCAGCACAGCATCACACTCAAGAGGTACTAGCCTGTCATCCATAAGCAAACAAACCAACAAGCAAACAAATAAACAAGCTACTGAAATCTTTATGAGACCTTCCAGGGAACTGCGGCACAGCACACCTCTGAGCTGTCTCCCTGTCTCCTCCAATCTCATAGCTGCCTGAATCTTTTCTCCCATTCTTCAAGCAAACACACTTCCCACAGAGTTTCTCTCAAGATTCATCCCTTGTAGGCTCTTTTCTCTCTCCCTTTGTGTCCCCTGCCTTTCTGTCCTGAGACTCGCCCTTGAACGTTATACAGTTCACGTTCATGGAGCCTGTTTGGCTTTTCCAGCTCCCCTGATAATCTGTCCCGCCTGCAAAAAGAGCCCAGAGGTGGGCATGGTCATCCACGTGAGGCAGGAGGGGAGGGCTGTGCCCACTCACACATTAGTGCTTTTCTGTCCCTGTCGCTAAAAGAAAGGGAGGAAAATGGTATCTTTTAAAAACCACTACCAAGGCTTACTATATTTCAGGTCCTGTACATCCATTATATCATTTCAATCCCACAGCTGCTCCATGAAAGATTACAAGCCATTAGCACCACTGGTGGAGGCTAAATAGCCAGCGCAGCAGGGAGAGAACTCAGCAGAAATAGCAGAATCAATATGCAAACCAATAAAAAGGGTAACCTGCAGAATGTAGGGTACAGAGAGGGAGAAAAATGAGAGGCGGCCTAGAAATGCTTGCCAGTGTGAGTGATGCTAAATCAAAACATAAAGATGGTTGTGTGCTACTTAATATGGTCATTGTGAAAGTGTGGGGGCTTTACAAATAAGATTAGATACAGGATTGGCGTGCTGGGGTAAAAGAATGGGGGACGAGAATGAATGGCCCAATCTTCATCTTCATCTGTGTAAGTATTTTTCTCCAGGCCAAAGTGAATGTCTTGTTTCTGGGCTGATGTCATGTGAATGAAAAATATACGAACAGGGACTTCCCTGGTGGTGCAGTGGTTAAGAATCTGCCTGCCGATGTAGGGGACACGGGTTCGAGCCCTGGTCCGGGAAGATCCCACATGCCGCGGAACAACTAAGCCCATGCACCACAACTACAGAGCCTGCACTCTAGAGCCCACGAGCCACAACTACTGAAGCCCATGCGCCGAGCCCGTGCTCTGCAACAAGAGAAGCCACCGCAATGAGAAGCCCGCGCACCACAACGAAGAGTAGCCCCTGCTCACCGCAACTAGAGAAAGCCCGTGTGCAACAATGAAGATCCAACGCAGCCAAAAATAAAAATAAATTTAAAAAGTATATATATGAATGGTTTTGTTTCATTTTATGACTTTTCTTCTGTGGAGATGTTGGGCTACCCTACTCCTCAGGGATGAAGGGAGGTATATCGAAATGGCCAGGCCAGGGTGACGGAAATTCAGAAAAGCTGACATCTTCAGGCATCAGACATGATTCTTTTTTTTTTTTTGATTGGAGTATAGTTGCTTTACAATATTGTGTTAGTTCCTGCTGTACAGAGAAGTGAATCAGCTACATGTATACCGATAGCCCCTCTTTTTTGGATTTCCTTCCCGTTTAGGTCACCACAGAGCACTGAGTAGAGTTTCCTGTGCTGTATGGTAGGTTCTCATTAGTTATCTGTTTTTGTTTTGTTTTTGTTTTTTTGTGGTACGCGGGCCTCTCACTGTTGCGGTCTCTCCTGTTGCGGAGCACAGGCTCCGGACGCGCAGGCTCAGTGGCCATGGCTCACGGGCCAAGCTGCTCTGCGCCATGCGGGATCTTCCCGGTCCGGGGCACGAACCCGTGTCCCCTGCATCGGCCCGCAGACTCCCAACCACTGCGCCACCAGGGAAGCCTTAGTTATCTGTTTTATACATAGTAGCGTATATATGTCAATCCCAATCTCCCAGTTCATCCCACCCTCCCTTTCCCTCCCTTGGTGTCCATATGTTTGTTCTCTACGTCTGGGTCTCTTATTTCTGCTTGCAGATAGGTTCATCTGTACCATTTTTCTAGATTCCACATATATGCATTAATATACGATATTTGTTTTTTTCTTTCTGACTTACTTCACTCTTTATGACAGACTCTAGGTCTATCCACGTCTCTACAAATGACCCAACTTTGTTTCTTTTTATGGCTGAGTAATATTTCATTGTATATATCAGCGGTCCCCAACCGTTTTGGGACTGGTTTCGTGGAAGACATTTTTTCCATGGACTGGGGGGAGAGGGGGATGGTTCAGGTGGTAATGGGAGTGATGGGGAGCCGCAGATGAAGCTTTGCTCGCTCCCCCGCTGCTCACCTCCTGCTGTGCAGCCCGATTCTTAACAGGCCGCAGCCCGACACTGGTCCATGGCCCAACACCCTAGATGATATATGTATCACATCTTCTTTATCCATTCATCTGTTGATGGACATTTAGGTTGCTTCCATGCCCTGGCTATTGTAAATAGTGCTGCAATGAACATTGGGGTACATGTGTCTTTTTGAATTATGGTTTTCTCAGGGTATATGCCCAGTAGTGGGATTGCTAGATCATAAGGTAGTTCTATTTTTAGTTTTATTTATTTATTTATTTAATTGCGGTACACTGGCCTCTCACTGTTGTGGCCTCTCCCGTTGCGGAGCACAGGTTCCGGACGCGCAGGCTCAGCGGCCATGGCTCACGGGCCCAGCCGCTCCGCGGCATGTGGGATCTTCCCAGACCGGGGCACGAACCCGTGTCCCCTGCATCGGCAGGCGAACTCTCAACCACTGCGCCACAGGGAAGCCCCATTTTTAGGTTTTTAAGGAACCTCCATACTGTTCTCCATAGTGTCTGTATCAATTTACATTCCCACCAACAGTGCAAGAGGGTTCCCTTTTCTCCACACCCTCTCCAGAATTTATTGTTTGTAGATTTTTTGATGATGGCCATTCTGACTGGTGTGAGGTGATACCTTGTTGTAGTATTGATTTGCATTTCTCTAATAATTGGTGATATTGAGCATCTTTTCATGTGCCTTCTTGCTGAATGTGTCGAGGATTTGTTTGATGGGAGCCCCTGGTATGCCCCCACCTTACAGTGTGTGATGGGAGATGGGGAATGAGCCCCAGGTCTGACCCAGAGGCCCCTTAGGCTGGGCTGCAGGAAGGTTAGGGGGCTTGGAGCTGGGTTTGGCCGCTTGCTCCTGAGAAGAGTTCTGGGCAGTCCAGGGCCTGACACCGATGGCACATGTCCTCCGCTCCCTCGGCCCCAGATGCAACCTCCTAGGCAGCAGAAGCCAGCAAGAGAGCCTGCTGGATGTAAGCACGAGGCAGCTCCGGCCACTGGCCCTGCCAGGGGGAGGCTTACCTGCAGCGACTTGTCATACCAGCGGTTGGACCCATTCTTGCTGCAGCCTCCGCCGTGGAGGAGCTGGAGCGCCCTGTTGGTGTCGCTGAGCTCCATGCCTCCCGGGGCATCCAGGCACACCAGGCAGATACAGCGCTCGATCATATCCAGAGAGTCCCTGTTGGTGGAGTCTGCAGGGAAGGCAAGCACAGCCTTACTTAGCATCTGCCCTGCCCCGGGCCTGGGGTCCCCTCTGCAGAGCCCCACATGCCACAGGCGGACACACGTATGAACACCCAGATCTTGAGCCAGTCCTGAGTCCCCTACCACCCCAGGGGTTGGGCCAGGAAGTCAGCCTGACTGTCCTGAGCTTCTATGCTAAACCCAGGGGCCAGCTCACCGTCAGGGTCCCTGCAAGAGTCCTGCCCTTCAGCTGTAGCCAGTTCTGACCCCAGATGTGAGGTCACTGGTCCTGCCTGACAGGATGAAAAGGGGTGGTGTGGGACCTTCCCCGTAAACGTTAGACCCTCGGGCCAGCCTGTGCCAGAGAAGGAGCTCCAATTCCCCCATCCAGCGGTACCCTCCACTCATACCTGAGGGCCACATCTGGCACATAGGCAAGTTCATTTGTCCTGAACTATAATTTTCAAACATTAGTTGCCAAAATATTTTGATTAGTCAATTTCACATGAAAATCGGAAGTAAGAAAGTGAGGGTGTTGCTCTCCCAGACCCCTCCCACCACCATCACTCCAGCTGCTGTTTCCACGCAGAGGGTAAGTGGAAGGGCCAGGTTGCCCCTTAACCTATATCCAGATGAGATCATTGGGGCAGTTTCAGACACGGAGAACTCATCTAACAGCCACTGAGTTGTGCAGGAGACGCGTCACCAAGGGAGCCTGACTCCTCCATGGGGGACACTGGGTATGGAGTTCCTCCCGGAATAGAGCTGGGCTGGCCAGATGGGCTGCCCCAGGCAGCTTCCTCCAATAAGCACAGGAAGATTCACAAAGCCTGCCCAGTGGGACCTGACTGTGTGCTGCTGTGTATCCCTTCTCCCAATCAGGAGTCTTTACTGTGGTGACAGTATTCTTTCTCCACCATCCCACACAGTGTGTGCGGGCATCAGGACCCGATGGCGAGGGATGCACATCACCCAGACCTCCTGACCTCTGGTCTGGATGAGGTGCAGGGTTACACCCCTCCCCCAGCCCCAGTGTGCTCTATGCATGAGAAGATGGAGTGCCTGTTATTTGGAAGCAAAGGGGCATTACGTGGCGTATTCCAATATCCATACCCCCTTTAGTCACCAAACACCTGGTTTTTAGCTTGGCACAGGGTCGAGCAGCACTACAGCTACATTTCCTGGCTTCTCTTAGAGCTGGGGGAAATCATGTGTTCAATTCTGCCAACAAAATCTAGAAACACTATATGACAGCTTCCAAGAAACCTCCTTAAATACAAGTAGCACATGCTCTTTGCCCTTCTTTCCACCTTCCTCCATCCTGCTGCCTGGAACTCAGGTGTGATGGCCAGAGCTCTAGCCTCCGTTTTGGGCCATGAGGCTGTGGGCCACACCCTTGGGGTGAGATGGAAGAATCCTAGCCACCTATCAGCTCTGGAGGGCTCAGTTCTGGTATACGCGAGAGACAGAGGAAGAGAGAGAGAAATCTCTATTTTTTTTAAGCCACTATTATTTTGGGTTTTCAGTCACATGTGGCCAAATCTAATACTAACTTATACAGTCTGGTTACGCTGGATTCACATCTTCACACTGCAGGAATTAGCTGGAGCTGAGAAGCTGCGCCCTTGGTTTGCCCCAGTCCTCTCTCATTTATTTAACCCTCTTGTCCCTGCAGTTATTTAAGTACAAGACCCCTGTCCAGAATGCTATTCTCTGTGTCAGAGAGAAACACTCTGGGGGCTGAAGATCCCTCCAAGAAGGCAGTCGAGCCCCCTCCCAGCTCCCTCCTGTCTCAGCATTAATGCAGACCCTTGGGCAGCCCTGGTCCTGGGTGCTGGCTCTGCTCTTTCCTGCAGTCAGCTCTGTGCCCCTCGATTCTGAGCCTAGACACACAGCCCTCTGCTTCTGCAGCCACAGCTCCTCTCCCCTCCTGCCCTTCCCACTGGAACCCCAGGGACTGCTGAATCAGAACTTCTCTTTTCAGAGCCCTCACCCCCACCCCAGACCCCAGCTTTGGAGCCTTCTTTCCTTCCAGAGCCTGAAGCCAATCAATATACCCATTGGGTGTCATAGTCGTCTGGAATCTGCCTTCCTGAAGTCCAAGGAATGTGTGGGAGCAGGTACGGCTTCCACACCCTCAGGCTCAGGTCTCCCTGTGCTGTTCACCAGCCAGGTCCTGCCCATGGGTTGAGCTAGGCACAGCAGCACCTTCCCCAGTCAGTGGGAGGCTGAGTACATAGCTGACGCTGCCAGGAGGACCACAGCTGGACTCTGCCCATCCTTTCCTCTGTCCAGTTAGGGGCCTAGAATGGCCATCGAGAAGGTCCTGTCTGCTCCTCCCTCCTCCTGGCCTCACCCCAGGCTCTCGGGGCTGCTTCCCTTCCTGGCATAGGCAGCCTCGAGTGAGGCAATCCCTGAGACCCTCCCCTGGGTCTCCTCAACACCTACTGGGCACACAGATGCTAAGGCCACCTGTGCAGTCCCCGCCATGCCAGGGTGATTTCTCCAGGTTCATGAGAGGGGACCACAGACGTCCTTGAGTGAAAGGAGTCTGCAGTCCCCACTATCCCCTTCCTCCCTCCTCTTGCAAATCCTGGGGGAAGGAGATGTCTCTCAGAGGAGACCTTCTAGTCTGGGAATGAGGCTAACCAGCAAGCCAGTCCATCCTCAGCTCTCCCTTCCCCGCTTCCTGTCTAGAATATGGATTTGGGGAGCCCTGGGAGTGCAGGATCCCTCTTGACTCCTATGGGTCCAGGATGACTCATTACCTTCCACGTGGCCTCTTGGACTTTCCTGCCTCATCTGATCCACATCAAGGTTTGGGGCCATGCCCTGGGGACTGAATGGCAAACGAGACACCATTGTGCTGGGGGGTGGGCTGGGGGGGTGGAGAACTCCCCTCCGCCCTTCCTTAAGTGTGATACAGTCACCACATCACCCTCTTCGACCTGAAACAACTTCTATGGCCCACAAGGAAGGATCCAAACTTCTCAGCATGGCTCCTGGGCTCCACTGCTCACGTCTGCTGCCCCTCCGGGTCGCCTGTCCTGAATCCCTGCATGGACCTCACAGGAGCCTCCTGTCACTCCCAGTCACCTGCGCACATTCATCCCCTCACCATCACGCAGGCTGCCCCCGGAAGGGGGCCCTTCTCCTTCTCTGCCTATCAAAGCCCTACTGGTCAAATCCTCCCAAGTTCCCTAACCCTCTCATGGTACCGACCCTGCGCCCGGTGTGGGTGGGAGCAGCCCAGAGAGCTCCTGCCCTCCAGGACGTCTCACACCGGGAACAAGCCGGTTCGGCTGCGTGCTCAGGGCAGATGAGGACCCTCTGCTCGCTCCATGTAACCACCACCTCCTACTGCGCTGTGCATGACGCTACAGTGCGTGACCCTGTCGCGCCCCAAAACGCTGTCACCGACAGTCCAGCTCCAGGAGCCCTGATCTGGCCCCCTCTTCCCACACCTTTGAGCTCACAGAGAGCAGGGCCTGGGTACCCAGCCCAGGTGGGCACAGGAAAGTGTTCATGGCTGGCAATGGACTTGAGTGTGCATGGATAGGTGAGGCTGTGGGCACAGCTCAGAGGAACCCAGCCAGCCCCTTGAAAGTCAGGAAATCACTACCTTTGGGGCATGGAGCTTCACGGGATGGAAGGGATGGGGGAGAGATGGAGACAGGAAAGGGATTCCTCACTCTCTGCAAAGCTTCCCACCCTGCCCCTCTCTGCTCCTGTAGGAGTCCCTGCCATGGTGCCTGGCCCTGCACTGTGTGCTATTCTGGGGGTCCTTTGGGATCAGGGTGGCTGGGGACTTCAAAGCACAGGAGGCCTTGGCTAGGGCTGGGTCTGATTCAAATAGGCGGAGAGGAAGGGAGATAACAGTGCTGGAAAAGGCTCTGAGGCTAAGCAGTAGACACCCAGGCTTGTGGGTGGAGCTTGTCAGTGATGCCTAGCCGCTTGGGGAGGGCCTGGGCCTGGGGACCATGGGCAACCCCGATGTTACACACGTTGGCCCATGTCTCAGTAAGCTGTGAGAGCCCAGGCTTGGTATTTGTCTATGAAACAGCCCCAAGGCCAGTGTGGAGGGGGCAGGCTGCAGCTCCCCAGGAAGCCCATAGCAGGCCTGTCCATCCCGGAGGCTGGGGAGCAGGTCTGATGCCACCTCTATCGCAGAAGAGTGGGAGTTTGGCACACTCCTTCCCAGCCGGGTGACTTGAGGCTGGCAGCAAAAAAGGACAGCTCCCTGGGCATCAGTGCCCCAGCCACCTCCAGGCAGGAGAGAGGGACCCCTGAGAAGGGGCTGAACTATCACCACTGCGTGCAGGTTGAGCAGGGCCCCGGAGCACAGCACCAACCAACAGGAACTTGGTCTTAGCTCATTAGACAGAGTGAAATGGGAGCAGGACAGCAGAGCTGGGATGCCAGGTTGCCTTGCAAATGAACTCCCTGCATACAAGCAGCTGATCGGTCAAATGCTGACAAGTTTATCGTGTAAGGCAGAAAATGAACTACACCCAAACTCATCCACCATGACTCTGGCCCAAACATAATGGAAACACGGGGCAGTGGGCTGGAGGCACACGGCAGGAGCCATTTGTCTTGTGACATCCTCATCGAGCACATGGAGGCTCGTTTAATGTGGTAAATCAATCTTCCTCAAGGAGCCCCCGCTTAATAGGTAGAAGTGGGAGTTGAGTAATAGAAGGAGCTGCCACCCATGCCTGGGGGGTTGACAGCTTCGGCGATGCAGAAATTCCAGAGGCCCTGAGGCCTTGGGGGGCCCTGGAGCTCCTGTTAGAGGTTGAAAGCATCCAGACTGTGACTAAGGTGAGCAAAGATAAAATGAACACAACACCTCTGTCTTTAGAGGGCTGCAGACGCCTCAGGTGTTGCTCCCCAACACACCCACCTGTGCACACGCACACACACAGATAGACACACAGCCCTCTGGGATCTATTCCCTGGGAATAGATAGTCTGGGAGATGGAGGTACTGGGTTCCTTCTCAGACACTTAGAACTTCTAAATATTTGTCAATCACATCTGGGCATCTTTCCTCCGCAGATAAAGGAATCACAGCTCCTTTTGGGAGGGAAGTCTGCCATCACACCTCTCAAATTCTTCTCTACTCTATGGCTTATGGGGTGATCTTTAGACTCCCAGCCTCTAGAGGCTATGAGGAGGCCAACAAAAAGTATGTCCAAGCTATATTCTATCTACAAGAAACTCACATCAAATATGATGATATAGGTTGGGTGAAAGGAAATGGAAAAGGACATATCCAGCAAATATTAATGAAAAGAAAGCAGCAGTGGCTATATTAATATCAGATTAAGTAAACTTCGGAGCAAAGAAAATTACAAGAGATGTCAAGGGATATTACATAAAAAAAAAAAGGTCAGTCTACCAAGAAGACATAGCAATCCTAAATGTGTATCTACCAAACATACCTCAAAATATGTGAAGCAAAAACTAACAGAACTGAAGGAAAAATTGACAAATCCACAAGTGTATTGGAGACTTCAACACCCCTCTGTGACAGCTACAGAAAGTCAGCAAGGATATAAAAGAACTTAACAACACCATCAATCAACAGGATCTATTGATAGAACACTTCACCCAACAACAGCAGAATGCACATTCTCTTCAAGTGCCCTTGGAATATATATGCCACAGTAGACCATATCCTAGACCATAAAACACCCTCAACTAATTGAAAAGAATTGAAATCATACAAAATGTGTTCTCTGACCACTGGAATCAAGATTTTTAAAAACAGCAGAAAAATAAATGTTCCAAACATTTGGAAACTAAACAACACTCTTCCAAATAATCCATGGGTCAAAGAGGAAATCTTAAAGGAAATTTTTAAAAAAACATAGAAATAAATGAAAATAAAAATACACCATATCAAAATTTGTGAGACACAGCTAAAGCTTTGTTGAGAGGGAAATGTATAGCACAAATGCTGACATCAGAAAAGAAGAAAAGTCTCAAATGAATAATATAAGCTCTCAACTCAAAAACTTAGGGGAAAAAAGCAAAATAAACCCAAAACAAGGAGGAGGAAAGAAATAACAAAGAGCAGAAATCAATGATATTCAAAACAGGGGAAAAAAGAAAGAAAATCAATGAAAAGAAAGCTGTTTCTTTTCAAAAATCAATCAAATCTCTAGCAAGACTAACGAAGAAAAACAAAAGAGATAAAAGACACAATATCAGGGATTAAACAGGCACATCACTATGGATCTTGCGGATATCAAAAAGATAACTTTTCAGGAATACTATGAACAACTCTACAGACATAAATTTGACAACTTAGATGAAATGGACCAATCCCTTAAAAAGTATAGAACCCAGATGGTTCTAGAGAAGTCTACCAAACAGTTAGGGAAGAATTAACTTCAATCTACACAATTTCTTCCAGATAATATAAGAGGCGGGAACACTTCCCAGCGTTACCCTGACACCAAAACCAGATAAAACAGTACACCACTGCCACCACCCCCAAACACATGGAAAAAAACAACCAACTACAAGACAAATAACCCTCATGAATATAGATACAAAGATAGTTAACGATATATCAGCAAATAGAATTAAGCAACATATAAAAAGTATTATACACTGTGACTAAGTGGGGCTTATTCCAGGGATGCAAACCTGGTTCAATATTTGAAAATCAATTGATGTAATCCACTGTGTTAACAGACTACAGAAAACTCACATGATTATATCAATTGATGAAGTGTAAGTGACAAAATTCAACATCTTGTCATGATAAAATCTCAGAAAACTAGGAATAGAAGGTAATTTCCTCAACTTCATAAACAGCACCTACAAAAAAAGCCTATAGCTAACATCATACTTAAGGGTGAAAAGACTGCATGCTTTGCCCCTAAGATGAGGAACAAGAAAGAATACCCATTCTTACCACTGCTATTCAACATAGTACTGGAAGTTCTGGCCAGCACAAAAAGGCAAGAAAAGGGAATACAAAAGAAACATACAAGAAAGAAAAAACAACTGCCTATTTTCATACTACATGATTTGTCTATGTAGAAAATTATAAGGAATCTACAAAAAAACCCCACGTAGAGCTAATAAGTGAGCTAGAAGTTCACGAGGTACAAGATAAACATACAAAAATCAATTGTATTTCTGCATACCAGTGACAAGGCAGGAACACCAAAATTAAAAATACAGTGTGATTTAAATCATGCAAAACAAATTAAGTACTCCAGTGTAAATCTAACAAAACCATACAGGACTTGTATACTGAAACTACAAAACGCTAATGCAAAAAATCAAAGATCTAAGTAAATGGAGAGACATACCGTGTTCACGCATTGGAACACTCAACAGGGTGAAGATGCCAGTTCTCCCAAATTAATATACAAGCTTAACACAGCTCCCATCAAAATCTCAGAAGACTTTTTGTAGATATAGACAAGATTATTCTAAAATCTATGTGAAAAGGCAAAGGAACTAGAATAGCTAAAACAATTTTAAAAAACAATAAAGTTGGAGGAGTCAGTGTATCCAATTTAAAGACTTACCACATAGTTACATAGCCAAGAATGTGTGGTATTGGCAGAGAGATGAACACATAGATCAATGGAAGCGAACAGAAAACCCCAAAATAGACTACACAAATATGTCCATTTGATTTTGACCAAGGTACAAAAGTAATTCAGTGGAGGAAGAATGGCCTTTTCAACAAATATTAGTGGAGTAATTGGACACTCATAGGCACCCCTCCTCAAAAAAGCTTGGCTAAAAATCTCGTATATTAATGCATATGTGTGGAATCTAGAAAAATGGTACAGATGAACTGGTTTGCAAGGCAGAAATAGAGACACGGATGTAGCGAACAAACGTGTGGACACCAAGGGGGGAAAGCAGGGCAGGGGGGCGATAAACTGGGAGATTGGGACTGACATATATACACTAATATGTATAAAATAGATAACTAATAAGAACCTGCTGTACAGCACAGGGAACTCTACTTTGCTGTATAGGAGAAACTAACACAGCATTGTAATACAACTATACCCAAATAAAAAAATATCTTAAATCTCATATCTTATAAAAAAATTAATACAAAATGGATAGTCAACTTAAATGTACAATATTATAAAACTTTTAGGAAAAAATAGGAGAAATTCATCTTTGGGATCTCAGGCTAGGCAAAGAATTCTTAGAGTTGATGCCAAATGTATGATCCATAAAAGAAAAAATGGATAAATTGGATTTCATCAAAACTAAAAACATTTCCTTAGTGAAACACCCTGTTAAGAAGATGAAAAGATAAGCTACATATTGGGAGAAAATATAAAGCCACATATCCAATAAAAGGCTAGTAAAGAATATAGAAACAATTCTTAGAACTCACAGTAAAAAGAAAACCTGAACCCCAAACAATCCAATTAGAAAATGAGCAGAAGACATGAAATGATATTTCCCAAAAGATGAGCTATAGAGGGAAATTAGCCATGAAAAGATATCCAACATCACTAGTCATAAGAAAAATGTAAATTACAACTATAGTAAGATCACTACACACCTATCAGAAGGGTAAAAAAAAAAAAAAAATAGTGACAATCCCAAATGCTGGTAAGGATGCAGAGAAACTGGATCACTTATACGTTGCTGATGGGAATGTAAAATGATACAGTCACTCTGAAAAAATTTTAGCAGTTTCTTGAAAAATTAAGCATGCAAATATCATATGACCTAGCAATTTCATTCCTGAACATTTCTTTCTGAAATGGAAACTTATGATCACACAAAAACCTATACATGTATGTTCATAGTAGCTTTATTTGTAATAGCCAAAAAGTAGAAACAACTCAGATATCCTTCAGTGGTTATATCACTCATTGTGATATATCCATACTGTGAAATGCAGTATAAACTCTTCACACATACAATAACTTGGATGAATCTCCAGAGAATTATACTGAGTGAAAAAGCCAATCTCAGAAGGTTACATACTGCATGACTCCATTTATATGACATTCTTGAAACAACATCATAGAAATGAAGGATAGATTAGTGGTTGCTAGGGGTTAAGGAGGGATGGGGCTGGAAGGGAGGTGGGTGTGGCTATAAAGGGAACAGAGGGATCCTTGTGGGGATGGAAATGTTCTGTATCTTGACTATATCAGTGTCAATATGCTGGTTGTGATTTTGGTCTTTTGATAGCTACCAGATGAGTATAGCCTTTCCAATATTGAATCTTTATCAGATTACCATAAGGTAGCAGAAAGTTTGTTTTACTCTTAACTTTTTTCCCTTCAGTTTCTTCTTTGTTATTGGCTTTTTCTCACAAAACTTAAAGTTGATTATAATATTTTTCCACTGAAGCAATGTTGTAAATAGTGAGATTCTAAGACCAGACTGTAAAAGCCAATTTAATCCATGATGTAATTGAGCATTTAACTATTTCAGCTATGTCATAGGATGAACAGATTTGAGAGCTGACAGAAAATCTGTTGTAAGAATGTATTGTTCCCTGGTCCTTCCTACCCTTGCAATTATAGATGCCCAGTCCCAGACAAAGGGCAGGGACAACGTTGTGTTTGCCATCTCTTACCTTGTGCTATATATACCTGTAGTAACTTCCAGCTTCAGGTGTATTTTCTCAGCCACTAGGAGAGAGTAGGTGGCTTGGATAATACCACTTCTCTTTGGACCTCTAAAGAGAACTTTTTCTCCCTAGCAATTTTATGACCAAGACTCTTCTAAGTACTAGATGTTAGTCTCAGAATACCTCTACTACATTATTATATTGTTACAGAATAATTAACTTTTTATAGTCAGTTTCAGGTGATTAGCAGACAGTTAATCCTAATAGATATTTTCAAGTGTAAGATCTGTTGAAAGTAACTTTAGGTAAAGTTAATTTTTAATGTTCTGTCTTTGGTGTCTAACATAGAAACCACTAGAGTACTTGTGGCTATTTAAATTTAAATTAATTAAAATGAAATAAAAATGTATTTCCTCATTTGCAGTAGCCACCTTTCAAGTGCTTGATATCCACATGTGGTTAGGGGCTACTGTGTTAAATACTGCAGACAAGATGTTACCATTCGGGGGGGGGTGGGTGGGGAATGGTACAGGCGAGTTTATTTCTTACAAGTATATGTGCAATTATCTCCAAATAAGTTTAATGTAATTTCTTTGAAAAAGTCAGGAGCCAAGAATTTCTTTCCTCTGCGTCCTAGCCACCTTTCCCACAAAGGCAGATATAAAGAGCTATCATACTTCCAGAATATAGGGGAGAGGTGGTGAGTGGAGAAGTTCAGGAGATACAAAAAAACTCCAAAACCTCTTAGCTGCCTTGTAACCAAATATCATAGTGCTGGTCATGAAATGGACGGTGAGGGCCAGAGAGATGGCACCCAGCGAGGAATGAAAGAGGACAGATGTCTGGAGTGTGTGCACACAGAGCATGTGGTATGTGGGGAGCCTGGGAGAGGCAAAAGAGCACCCCAGAGTCAATAAGGGTTAGGGCTCCACACAAGGACTATAGGCCATTCAGTCTGAGGCCATGGGCCACTGCCACTGACTGCAAGGGCAGTGCCCATCAACAGGTGTCCAGTTTCAGTTCACCGGATTTTTCCAGAGAGGCTGTGGGCTTGGACAAAACATCCCCAGAGTGTTTCCCCCAATCTAATAAGAGTTATCCCTTAGCGATTGCCCTCTGTGTGCCAGGCACCAGGCCACCAGCTTTGTATCCCCTTGGTCCTATCCACGGGTGGGGCTGCTCTTTCCACATCCTGGCCTAGGAAGCCAGGCTCCAGGGGACAGCAGTGAGGCACAGGTCAAGCTCAGGCCTCTTAGCTTGGACCACATGCCTCTCCCTGCCTGGATGCTCTCATCCATAAAAGCCTTCATGCTTCCACTGTGGGAAGGAGGGGTTGGCCCCAAGAAACAGCATTCAGCCTCAAGAGACCAGGAGGTATTTCTGGGCCAGTTAAATCAGACGTGCTGTGATTGCTAAAGTGCAATTGTTTTTCAAATCAGCAGACTTGCCTATCTCTGGATGACAATATATAAAGAGCAAAATGCCCCATCCCTAGTGGTTCTTGTAAACTGTGACCGAGGAGGCCTTCTGCAGACACAGCTACCTTCTGTCAGTTCCCTCCTTGAAAGCAGTGGCTCAGCTCTAACTGGCTGCTGGGGATAAATATTTACGGGACTGTGTAAATGGCGGCATATGCCTCCGAAGTCTGCTTGCAGGTTCTCCACGGCAGCACCCATGCAAGCCAGCGGGCGGCGGTGGATGAGTGGGGTGGAGGTGTCTCCAGCTGGCTATCCTTTTCCTACAAATTGACAAGCACTGTAGTCTTCCAGACTCAGGGCAGGATGCCTAATTAAATTTCCAGACCAGGATAACGGTGTTGGCTCCTCCTGGGTTCTTGAAGGCCATAGCTTCGCGTTAGGCGGGGAGGGAGGTCCTGAGAGGATGTGCACGGCCCTCCTGAGGCCTGAATCCCACCCCTGCCCACCGGGCCCCGCAGGTCTCAGGCTGGGGAGACAGATGTTCCCTATTCGGTCCTGGCTCCACCGCCCACCACCTGTAAGGGTGGGGACTCCCTCAAACTGTGGGAGACACAGCCTCCTCTGCTCTGTGGGGATGAAATTCTCGCCTCATAGGCTATTATGAAGACTGATGGCAACAAGGGACAGAAAGCGCCCAGAACAGGGCTCAGCGCCAAGGGGAACCTCCATGCACAGTAGCCGCTGATATCCGAATAAGTGGGTCCCAACCTGGGCTACACCTGAGGGTGCTTTAAGAATACAAATCCCCTGGCCTCACTCCAGTCCCACTGGAAAATCACCAGCACCCAGGAACCTGGGGTTTTGGGGTTCTTTTTAGGAGCTCTCTAGATGATCCTGATACTGTCAGCTAGCTCCAGTCCCACCCACCTCAACCCACCTGGGTTTACCTCTAGTCCCACTTGACACAGGAAACCCTCCTGGGCTATGACATGCAGAGGGGTGAGGCCTCCAAACGCCCGCAGGATTTCTGATGGAGACCCTCATTTGGTTTTATCCTGTCCACTCTTGCCCTAACGATTCTGCTTATTCTGGTCTCCCCAGCAAGTTGGCAGGCCTCAGCGGCAGTAACGGTTCCAGCAGGTCTTGTAGCCCTTGGCCTCCCCGGAGGGCACTCCATGTGGGCTGTGCCCCACTGGCAGTTACTGGACCTCCATGAGCTCCACCCTCTTGATGTCATGGCAGAGGGTCAGGGGCTGGGCAGCCTGGGGGTTCACAGCGGTAGCCATCTTGGTTGGAGGATCAAGGAACCATCTCTGGAAAGACAGTGGGTTGATGAAATCAACTGCCTCTCTGGGTCTCAGCTGACCCTGTGAGAATTCAGGGGTGGATTTTGTCTGAGTTCAGGCTCCTTGGTCCAGGCCTCCATCAGGACAAGCGGAGCTCAGCATGGCTAAAGTCTTCTGCTGGACAGCGCCAGCCTGGGCCTAGTGCCCATGGACTGGGTCTCTACCTGGGTCCCAGGAAGGGAGGTGGAGCCCTTGGGACTTCCTCTGAGATACCCTGGAAAGCTCAACCCATTTCACAGAATTAACTGTGGTTTTACTGTGAGCCAGAAAGACCCCCAAGCCTCACAACCACAGCCAGCAGCTGCTCCTGGAACCAGGAGAGAGGCTTCCCCGAGGTTAGGGCTTTGGGAGCATCATTTGCAACAATGACCACCATCCCTGGGTCTTTCCCTGGCACTCTCATCCCCTGCTGTTCCAGTGTCCCCTGTGTGGACACAGCCCTCCCCCCTCCCCCCCTCCTTCTTCCTGGACTCTTCCCGGTGACTGACTGGCTATTCCCTGTGTTGTTAACCGCTTCTGAAAGTGTTCTATTCACCTTCTGCCTCAACTGGAGGGTGGCCCTCCTGAGGGCCCACCTCCCTGAGCCCCCTCCTAAGAGACTGTTGTGTCCCCTCACACTCACCAGGGGGCCAGATTGGTAGGGGGCTTCCCCTTCCTCCCTTTCCCTCTGGAGCTGCAGCTGTTAGGCTTTCATCCCTCCCATCACACCCTCCTCCTTGCTGCTGGGCTCCACCGATTTCTTCACAGCGCCCGGCCATGACGACCTGGGCTCCTGGCTCATCTTCTTCCTCCCCATCAGCACTCCGGCCATCCTTCTGGTAGCTTGGACGTCCCCGTGTGTGTGACCTGGCTGGCATACTCCTCTCTCAGCCCCTTGACTTCTCACTTTTGACAGTCTAACCTCAGTACCCACTCCCACCATCACATCTGGGGATGTACCTCTACCAGGAGCCAACCCCCCCTGAAGCCTAGTTCAAGCATGCCGCACCCTGACCACACTCTTGACTCCCGCTCCACACTCTCTTACCTCCCACTGCAACACGTCTCACCTCACTGACACCCCCAAAACCCTTGGGCCCCACTGCCCATTTCAACTCTCCACCACCCACCCCTGTCTTTCACTTCCCTCCTGTGATGGGCTGAACTATGTCCCCCCAAAATTCCCAAGTTGAAGTCCTAACCCCCTGTACCTCAGAATTGGAGATGGGGATCTTTACAGAGGTAATTAAATTAAAATGAGGTCACTGGGGTGGGGCCCTAGTCCAACATGACTGGTGTCCTTATAAGAAGAGGAGATGAGAACACAGACATCCACACACACAGAGGGAAGACAATGTGAAGACACAGGGAGAAGACGGCCATCCATGAGCCAAGTAGAGAGGCCTCAGAAGAAAGCAACTCTGTTGACATCTTGATCTTGGACTTCTAGCCTCCTGAAGTGGGGGAAGATAAATGGCTGTTGTCTAAGCGCCCCAGTGTGTCGTATGTTGTTATGGCAGCCTGAGCAGACTAACGAATCTCCTTACTCAGTTCAGATTCCAACATTGTAGTCATTCCCCTGTCACACCTGCCCCCCACTCCCTCCGTTATGCTCACCAACCTTGGCTGAACCCAGGACCTGAACCTCAGGACCTGAACACTATGGGGCGGGGGAATGCAAAACAATGCTAATTAATTTCTTCTAAAATGTATGACCCCAAGCCCTCAAATACGAGCTCGACATAGTCCATGAATCTTAGCAAGTTTCCTGAGTAGGCTGTCTTTTCCACTTTGCAAGAGGTTATTTCATGTATTCTCTTCTGCCTCCAGTGCCCCACCCTCGCCTCTCTTCGTGCATAGCCGTAGCTGTGCGGATCTGAAGCCAGAAGCCTCTAGTCAGGAACCTCCTCTTATTCCTGCCACCACAGCCACATCCCCGTGGACCTCGGGCCCAGATCCTGTTGTCCCTGTACCAGTCAAAGGCCTCTGATTCTCTGGGTTCCATTTCCTTTTGCCTTTGCAAGAATTCCACCCCTCTGTTTGTCTCCTCTCTCCTCATTAACAATTTCACTTCCTGGATTACTTCCATGCACTTGCCTCTCCTACTAAAAACATTGCCCTTGAGCCCCATCCTCTTCCCACCGCTCCCATTTTCCTGCTCCTTCTAGTACCAAAGTGTCTGAAAAGAACCACCCACCCTTCAAGATTCTACTCAGTGACTGTCTCATCAACAATTCCCTTGTGCTATTGGATGGCTTCCATCAGCATACAACCATTCACCCTTCCTAGCACTCTAGTCTGACTTTGGTGAAGGTCACGGATGACTTAGGGTTGCTAAGCCCAGGGTTTCCTCTGTCTTGTTCTTCCGCGAGCTCTCAGCAGCATCCCACGTGGTCAGCGGCTCTCTCCTTCCCTCTCGGATTTTCGTGACTCATCTCCTGGTTTCCTCTTGACTTCACAGGCTGCTCTTTTGCAATCCCCTTTGCATCTTTCTCTACCTGACCTCCAAGGCCCCATTCTTCCGTTTCCAGATGATCTCATCCAAGTCCGTGACTTTAAATATCACTTCTGTGCTGATGGCTCTCAAATTTATATCTCTGTACCGACCTCTCCCTTGAGCACCAGACACATAGATCTAACTTGACTCAAGGCGTCTCAGCCCTAACGTACTTGGAAAGGACTTCTCCGTTCTGTCGCCACTTCCCTCACCTGGTTCTCATCTCAGTGAGTGGTACCACCATCTACTCAGTTGCTCACATCAAAAACCTAGGACACTTGCTCATTCCTCTTTTCCTTAGTGTCACTTCTAGCTTGAAACGTATCTAGACCCCACCTGTGTCTTTCCATCTTCACTCTCCACTCTAGCCCAAGCTGCCCTAATCTTTCATTTTTACACCAAAATTGTATCCTAAGTGGTTTCCTTGTTTTCCTTCCATGGGAAGGGGCGCTCCAGAGAGGAAAGTTCTGTGAGAGATTGGCTTCCCGCTGTGCAGATGACACAGTCAGTGCTAACTGGATTAATTAGATTTCCAAAGGGAAGGCGTGTACGCGCCCCCTCCTTTCTGCGTGCTTCCTTTAGAAACAGCACTTGCATTCAGAAAGCCAGATCAAGTGCCATTAACAAATTAATTCCGATTAGCGCACCCAAGCACTCCAACCCCAAGGCAGTCCCGGTCAGTTCTGCAGAGAGATGGCCTGGGCCTGGCCTGCTAATAAAGTGGGAACCGTACTGGAAGCAGAGGCGATTC
>NW_006770581.1:1142561-1146310 GCF_000442215.2 Lipotes vexillifer | reverse complement strand
CCTGGAGGGCAGAAGAGTGGGATTTGATTACACCATGGTCTGCTGAGGGAATCAACTCACTTTCAAATCATAAGTTATTAATCCCCCCACTTGGCAGTGAAGTCGGTGAGAACAGGGTCAACTCTTACACCTCCCTGTGACCCATGCAGCCTCCGATTTAAGAGCAAGCACTTGAAGGTGCCCAAGAATCGAATGAAAGAAAAATTCATTGGTAAGTGGGAAATAAGTCTGGGGCCCAGTATCCTTAGTAGTCCTTCATTCTTTTTTTTTTTTGTGGTACGTGGGCCTCTCACTGTTGTGGCCTCTCCCTTTGTGGAGCACAGGCTCCGGACACGCAGGGAAGCCCCAGTCCTTCATTCTTTTATTTAACAAATATAATTGGGGACCAACTGTGTTTGGGACAGCAGATTCAGAAGTTAAACCAGGTAACGCCCTTGTTCTCCCGGACGTTATAGACTTGGGGGGTGGGGCAGGACAGATAATCAGCATGAATCAAACAAATGAAAAGCTGACTTCAGAGGGTGAGAAATGCAATCAAGATGAGAAAACAGGACAAGGGGACAGTGTGCTGGGGAGAGCTGGGGGATGCTCAAGGAGGGTCTAGGGTGGGGCACCTGAGCTGAGTTTGGGATGGGGCAAGGAGCCAGCCAGCCCTAGGGGAAGAACTTTCTAGGGAGAGGGAAGTGCCTGTGGCCATACATCCAAGCCCCACCACTTTCTCATTCTCTCAGTACATTTAGCATGGCCACTTTTGCCAGCCAGACTGCTCTCCTCATGGTACTGGGCAGGTCAGACATGGCCCTGCTGGGCGGTCGACTTTGCCTGCAGTTGGTGTGCTTGCCTGGACACTGTCCCTCCCTCCTGCCCCTCTCACTCATGTCACAGGGCTTTGCTCAATTCCCACCTCTTCCTACAAAGCCTCTCAAAAGCCTCCCAATTAGAAGGGCTCCCTCCCCCTCTCTGAAGACCTGGAGCATTTATTTGGCACCTGCTGGCTCTACTGCCTTACATGGGTAGACCCTGCCTTACTATGTACTTAAATCTGCTCCCTCATCTGTCATCCCTTCCCCGATTCCTATCGAAGGGGCTGCTCAGGGCCAGGGGTTCATCTTCTCTGTCTCTTACACTCCCTAGGCCTATCCCAGGTCCTCAGCTTACAGACACTCAGGGAGTCTGAATGGTCACCTGGCTGCATCAAAACCTGAGCGGCAGACAGAGGCTCACAGAAGTGTCACCCCTCATCTGGGAATCTCTAATGTAGACAAGAAAGGAAGGCTCTCCATCCAGTTTCTGAGAATAGGGCTCGCTTTGGGTTTGAAAAGTCATTTCCAGAAGGATGATTTGAAAATTTTAAGACTCTTCCTGGATTTCTTATGGGAACGCTCAGAAACTTTCATAAGAGCAGCAGCCTGAAGGATAAGGTCAGCTTGAAGATGAAGAATTCCGGGACCGTGAAATCACAGGAAGGAGGTAGCCAACCACCCTCCCAGAGGTGGGCTCCATCCCAGATCCCCACCTGACAGCTCTCCCAGTGACTCAGACTCTTGAAATGAGTACCATCCCTGCCCACCAGTAAAACACAACTGGTTCATTACAGCTGGCCTTCATCCAGCTCATAACCTCCCCTCCCTCAATATTGCTGGACATCCTCTGATTCCAGGGCTAGTCAGCCTCACCCAGAAAGCTAGCACATTGTTAGATGAATTACAAGGGTACAAAAGGTGCCTTCAGTTTCAAGGCACCTCGGCTGACACTAGGACATGCCATCGGTCCTGGGTTGGAGGGAGGCCTGAGCTCCCTGTGCTATGGCAAATGGGGATGAGGCATGGCGCCCGACCCTGGAGGGAGGGGAGCCAATGGGTGTGAGGATGAGATGAGCGTGGAGACGCACTGGGCACTGCTGCTAACCTTTCACGAGGACCGTCCTGGCCTCAGCCCACTCGCTCCTCCCGTCGGACGTCAGCAGGCCGATTGGAGGTAAGCGTTCATCCTCGTTGGAAGCCATTCTGACTATCTTTCTCAACTGAGTGAACAGATCCCCCTCACTGAGACGGCGGAAATTAATCACAACATCCAAGACAAAGAACTGTGGGGGAAACAGGTCAAAGACGTCACTCAGGGCGGCCAGCCCAAGGCGTCAGGCCCTCCCTGAGCCTCCACACGGGGGCAGGGCGGGGATGCTCGGGCCCATGGTTCCCAAGGTATGTGATGGTTCTGAAGAGTCATAATGTGGGGACCAGCCCAACACTGCTGACTGTGCTGGACTCCAAACTGCCCCAAATCAAAGAAGGTCAGGTTAAACTTACTAAAGAAAGCTTGTTTCTGTAGTTCCTAGATTACATAAAACCATTATGTTTGTGGGGAATTGAGTAGAAATGGATACAACTGCTGTTGGAGGGCTGTGTCAATCAAAACTGAAAATGTGCATGCCCTACGATTCAGCAGTTGCTCTTATAAATACATACTCTAGCCTAAGGCTTAGAGAAACGTTTACTCTTGTGCCCCGGAAAGACATGTAAAGAAATGTGCATATCAGCCTGTTTGTTATAGCAAAGCGGTACAGAGAGCCCAAATGTTCTCCAGTAGGGGAATGGTTAAGTAAATTGTGGTGTACTCATCCAGTGCATGTCTATCCAGCAGTTAAAGGGAATGAACTAGCTCTAGGTACAGCTATAGGGATAGATCTCAAACACACTGGTGAGTGGAGGAAAAAAGCAAGTCAGCGAATAATACGCAGAGGAAGATTAAGATGCACAAACCACACACAAAATGCTCTACGCGTACGTGTACACATATGCATGTGCACCTGCGTGTGCTCTGTGTGTAAGGCTTGTGAGCTGTCATTCAGCAGTTTTGAAGCTAGAGCCTCGGGCATTGTAGAGGGTTTTATTCCTAGCCCCAGGTCAAGAACGCTTGTCAGCTGGTTGACGTGCGTGCCTGGTTCCACACGCTGGACAGCATACAGGTGGCCTGGCTCAGGGTGGGAGCCTGAGAGCGTTTCTGGAGGGGGTGGACGCTAGGGTGCATGGGCGCTGGGAAATTCTGGGTTTGACTTTTGAACGAAGATGGAGAAAGGTCCTCGTTTTGTGGCCGGCCAGGTGTCAGGTGGGCTTCAAACCTGGGAACGGCCATCCTCTGATGGCAGACCTAGGGCTCCTGGCTTAGACTGAAAATGTCAGATGCCGTCCCCTGGGCCCCCACGGACTCTTTTTTGTTCCCTGGAACCCAGTCTGAGGACCTTGTGGGCTTGTGACACTGGCAGACCTATAGGAGGACTTCTCACCCTTGGACAAGCCACTTAAGCTAAGTCTCGTTTCCTCATCTGTCAAATGGAGATTCCAAGGCCCCCTCTGCAGGGCCATCGTAGGATCAGATGGGATGAACGGAAGTGCCAAGCCCACGGTCTGGACATGGAAGTCCTGACAGTCAGTCTGTAAGCTGTCCATCTGTCTGTATGTGGTCTCTCCGGGAAGGCCACGGCCTGGGTGACTGCATGTGGAAGGGCTAAGGACGTGCTGGGTCTCATTAATGACTCTCAGTCCCTCCAGGCGGTTCTTTGAACCTGACCTGGCTGGTCAGGACTGAAATGGGAACCCACTGAAGGCATTCTCAATTGATGACTCTCCTCGTTCTTAAAATCCAACCAGCGGAGAGAAATGGGACACTGACCGGGACTCAAGACACCCCGCTTCGGGGCCACCCTGCCCCAGCTCATTGAGTGACTCCGGGAGGGGCTTGGACACCCTTGG
>NW_006770581.1:1126302-1142551 GCF_000442215.2 Lipotes vexillifer | reverse complement strand
ATGAACACACGAGCGCCCCTCCCCAAGCCTGAGAGGCTGCGGCAGCAAGGGGCCGCCTACCTGGCTGCAGCAGGCCACAATGACGTGCTCAGGCTCCGGCATGACGCTGCTCTTCTGGGCCACCAGCGTGTCCTGGGTGCGGCCGGGGAGCCGGCAGGAGCAGAAGAGCCTATGGTACTGCTTCATACACAGCTGCTGCCCTGACAGCTGGCCCTGGGCGCAGTCAGCGGGGAGGGAGTGGCTGCAGGGGAGGCAGGGGAGGCAGGCGGGGAATCAGAGCTGATCCTACTCTCACCTGATTAGGCAAAGTGGGGCAGAGACACCAGAACTGCATGACCATGGCTGTCAAAGAGCTCCATGTGCCACTCTCTAAGGTAGTGGAGCGCCCCGTGGAGCCCCTCGGGGTGTCCTCCGGCCTCCATTAGTCTCCCTCACCCCGGCCTCATGCACTACACGTGCACAGGTGCGGATCCGGCCACTTCAGCCCTCTGGGCCTTTGCTTCTGCTGCTCTGCTTGGCATGCTTTCACCCTCACTCCCGCTCTCAACTAATGTATTTAGAAAACTCCCTTATGGCTTTTTTGTTTGTTTGTTTGTTTTGTTTTGTTTTTTGCGGTACGCGGGCCTCTCACTGTTGTGGCCTCTCCCGCTGCGGAGCGCGGGCTCCGGACGCGCGGGCTCAGCGGCCATGGCTCACGGGCCCAGCCGCTCCGCGGCACGTGGGATCCTCCCGGACCGGGGCACGGACCCGCGTCCCCTGCATCGGCAGGCAGACTCGCAACCACTGCGCCACCGGGGAAGCGCCCTCTACTCTTTTTAGAGCCTCTACTCCTTCATCACCGCTTCTCGAGATTCCTCTGGGTTCAAGGTGGGCAGCTCTCCCCCTGTGGTCTCAGCGTGCCTCGTGTACTTTCCTGCCGCCTTTTCCCTCCTCCTCCTTCTCTCTCACTTTCTCTCTTGCCCTGTCTTTCCTCCTTCTGTCTCCTCCCCCTTTCCCCCCCTTCCGCCTTCCCTTCCTTTCCCTCTTCCTCTTCCTCCTTTTTCTTCTCTCTCTTTCTCCCCTCCCTCCTTCCCTTCCTTCCTTCTTTCCTTTCTTCCTTCCCTCTTTCCTCCTTCCTCCTTCCTTCCTTCCATCCTTTCAGCCGACAGATGTGACTGAGCACTCTCTGGGGCCAGGCACCAGGATCTGGGCTTATAGCTGCAAACAAGACCTGAGTTTCCTGTTCTAATGGGGCGCAGGTCTGGGGTACATAGTGGGGCAAAGACAGCAAGCAGGTAGTGAGACAGGGTCATGAGACAGTGACTGGTGGGGCAGAAGGAGTGACCAAGGACAGCCTCACTGTGGACCAGACCTGTGAGCTGAGCCCTGAGGGTAAGAAGCAGGCAGGAGGTGTGCTGGGTGGGGTGTCCCACAGCCCTGCTGCTCCAACTGTGGGTGTCGGACTGAACTGTAATGACCAGCTCACGACAGGGTGAGTGTGGGACTCCAGAAGGAGCTTTCAGAAACTTGTAACAGGTTGACAGAGGACGTTTGTGTGTGTTGAATCTAACGATAAAACAAATGGTATTGTATTGTGTACCTTTGGGCCTTTTTTCTGCTAATTCATTTCTGCGGTGTTTTACAAACACTTTACTAAATTAAAAGAATATATTGGTCCTTCACCATAGATCATTTGAGGAACACTCGTCCAGGATGAAAGGAAGCCAGTGCATTGAAACTGAGTAAAGAGATGGCCAGGGAGGTGGGGAGACTTGTGAGTCTCCTTGGCAGTGGAAAGGTGGTACCGCTTCATTCTTGGGGCAGTGAAAGCCCCAGAAGGCGAGAGCTTTCAGGGGCAGGATTTGATCTGTTTTGCTTTTGTAATGGCCCTGGTTCTGTGTGGAGAATGGGCGGAAGTGGGTCAAAGGAAGAACCAGGAAGGAGGCTGTGGGCTGCTGGGAAGGTGATGGGCCTGGGGAGGGTGGTGGGAGGAGGGGAAGGGAGGCATGGGAATGGGTTCTGGAGGGAGAGTGATGCACCTGCACTTGGACTAGATGAGCAGGCGAGGGAGAAAGACACCTCAGGTGATTTCTAGGGTCCTGGATTCACCACTAGGGGTTTGTGGTGCGTTTACTGAGATGGCAGGACAAGGTAAGGGTCCAGCTGGGGTGTGGGGAGGGACCCCAAGGGCCCACTGGGGATGACTCAGCTTGCAATGACCGGGAGGCGCCCTGGTGGGGACGTCAGGGGGTCAGATAATGGAGTATGGGGCTCATGGGGACCGACACAGCTGTATTTTGTGCTGTTGATGTGTCTGTCTTGCCAAACCGTCTGAGAACATTTCGAAGACAGGGATGGGGCCTTATTTCCCTTCACCTTCCCAACATCAATTTGCAAAGTGAGCAAATGAATAAATGAGTAAATGAAGCGTCTAAAACAGGCGCTTGGGCAATGGCATAAATTTCCAGCCTTATGACATTTACGGTGATCAGATGTGGGAACCTTCACGTGGATATGTATGGGTATGGATGTCTGTGTGAGTGTGCCCACAATGCATGCACACAAGCGCACGCACACACACGTGGGAATCTGGGGTCTAGACTGTCAGCGATGGAAGGGTACAAGGTCGTGGGTGGTGCCCTTCCTCCTCTGCTGTCCAGCTGGACAAGGTAAGGGATGAAGCTCTCTGAAATCATAGAGTCGGAGTGTCAGCACCACTGAGTTCTGGGGGATGGCAGGGCTCTCCCAGCGAGGAAGAGAGACACGAAAAAAACACCACAAGTAACAGTAGCCGGAAGGTCTGGTGACCCAACGAGGGAATGGTACGGTGAGGAGTGAGCAGACAGAAGTCTAGGAGCGTTTGGTTCAGAAAAGCATGGAGAGCCTGCTGTGTGCCTAACTTAGGGCCGAAAGCTTTGAAGGCGTCATCTCATAGGACAGTTGCAGAAGCCCCAAGAGGCTGCTACTATTATTATTTCCATTTGACAGACAGGGGTATATAGCTAGGAGTGATTACTCACCTAAGATCGACACGCCCTGTGTTGTGGGTGTCAGAATTCAGACTCAGGTCTGCTGACCTCAGGGCCCAAGCCCTGAGCTACTCTGCACTTTGGGTCTGGGGCCTGCCCCCTCCTCTCCAGAGGAAACAGCCCTACCCTGGAGGGGCTGCAGGTCTAAGCCTCCCCCACAAGTCTGGGTAAGACTCGGTTGGATCAAGTTAAAAAGAAAGTGAAGTTTGCCCCTGTGCCTTCCTCACTCTGCCACCTCCTGGCTGTGTGACCACGCACAAGACCCTTAACCTCTCTGAGCCTCAGCTTCCTCGTCTGCGCAATGGACATTGCTTTGGACCCTTCTTTCTTTCCAGCATCGGACACCCTTATATTTCCTGCTTCTGGGGACTCTGAGACCCTCTCACAGGATCCCCCACACCTTCTCACTCCCTCTGCTGCTCCTGGGCACCTGGTGCTTGGCTGGAAAAGGGACTTTCCTCCTAAAATCAGTGATGATCCACTGTGCTTATGCAGCTCTCTCCATTTGTCAGGACACCTTTGGGTCCACTGAGTCAGCTCACCCATTTCTCAAGCTTGATGGGGTTGAGGAAACAGGCTCAGAGTGGGGAGCCCATTCCTTTCAAATAGCCCATTCCTTCACCGCGCTCCAACCACTTTTCCTTCCCCACCTTTTGATATGCTCTCTATATTCCTGACACGCTGAATCATGGCATGTGTATATATAAGACGTATGGAGGGAGGCGGGGCATTTTAAAGAGATCAGGGAGGGATCGTGCTTACCCCGGGCAAAGTAACCATTAATGGCTAGGCCAGCTGGGGTAAAGGTCATTCTGATGCTCGGGAAGTTCAAGGGCGTTTTTTGCTCTGTGATGGGAGCCCAGCACACAGAGCTGGAAAAAGGCAAGTTCTCTGCCCTCTGGGAGCTCCTTGGCTAGTGTGGTAGGGTGACAGATGGGTCAACAGACTGTGCCAGAACAGGGTACTACCCTTCGCAGGCTGGGCTCTGTCCTACCTGTCCAGCAGGGCCTTGTAGCTGAGCACACCGGAGATGAGGTTGGCTGCAAACCTGCAGAGAGAGATCAGGCCTTAGTTTTTCCTCTCCAGGGCCCAGGCTCCCTCCCTCCCTCCATCCTTCAGCTCCCTCCCTTCTTCCTTCATTCCTTCTTACTTCTCTCTCCACCTCCCTCTGCCCCTCCCTCCCACCTCCACTCTGTCTCTCCCAAACTCATGGACCACCCACCAGATGTCTGGCCTTGATGGTACACTAATCAGGTGGGGTTCCTGCTGCCATGCCCCTACCCCCATGCTGTCGGTCCTTCACAAACCTTGGATTAAAAATGGTCCTGAGGAGAGAACTGGGGCAGATGAGAGGAAACTGGAAGGTGACTGAAGAGGAGGAGGAGGAGGGAGAGGAAGCCAGGAGAGGCCACAGAGCAGGCAAGAGGGGGTTGGACACTCAGGGATGGGGTTCTTCCAGGTGAAGGCCTGTGCTGGGGCTGGACTGGGCCAAAACCCCAGGGTTCTGGGAAATCCAATCGCCTGGGGAAAGTCAGTCATTTGGTCCCCTTAATGCTAATGAAAAAGAAAGTGGGTGCTGGCGTGGGGAAAAAAGGCACCAGACAACCTTACCACGGGACCCTGTCATCTTTTTTTTTTTTTAATCTTTATTAGAGTATAATTGCTTTACAACGGTGTGTTAGTTTCTGCTTTATAACAAAGTGAATCAGTTATACATATACATATGTTCCCATATCTCTTCCCTCTTGCGTCTCCCTCCCTCCCACCCTTCTAGCTGGTCACAAAGCACGGAGCTGATCTCCCTGTGCTATGCGTCTGCTTCCCACTAGCTATCTATTTTACGTTTGGTAGTGTATATATGTCCATGCCACTCTCTCGCTTTGTCACAGCTTACCCTTCCCCCTCCCCATATCCTCAAGTCCATTCTCTAGTAGGTCTGTGTCTTTATTCCTGTCTTACCCCTAGTTCTTCATGACTTTTTTTTTCTTAGATTCCATATATCTGTGTTAGCATATGGTATTTGTTTTTCTCTTTCTGACTTACTTCACTCTGTATGACAGACTCTAGGTGTATCCACCTCATTACAAATAGCTCAATTTCGTTTCTTTTTATGGCTGAGTAATATTCCATTGTATACATGTGCCACATCTTCTTTATCCATTCATCCGATGATGGACACTTAAGTTGTTTCCATCTCTGGGCTATTGTAAATAGAGCTGCAATGAACATTTTGGTACATGACTCTTTTTGAATTACGGTTTTCTCAGGGTATACACCCAGTAGTGGGATTGTTGGGTCATATGGTAGTTCTATTTGTAGTTTTTTAAGGGAACACTCTTGCACTGCTGGTGGGAATGTGAATTGGTACAGCCACTATGCAGAACAGTATGGAGGTTCCTTAAAGGACTCTGTCATCTTAACGGCCCATGGTGATGAGCCTGGCTTAATTACATCAGGAGGAAAACGCCCCCTTCGATGCAATTTTGAGAACTGTTTCCAGAAGTTGTTCATCCATCCACACACTTCCTTCTGCCCAGGGAAGGCCTGGCTGCAGGGGAAGGGGGGAGACTTTGGCCGAGCTGGTCTTGGTGAAGGGGGGGGGGCAGGGGTCTTCCAGCATAGTTGAGCCCTGCTCAGAGGCCAAGGTGGGCCCTGCCTCTTGTTTCTTTTTTCCCTCCCTCTGAACTGTCCGCTTGCTGTGCCACTTTTGGGTCTTGAGGCCAGAGACCTGGGTTTGGCTCTGAGAGACTCCAGCAGGGAGACCCTTCCTCCCGACCCGACCCTTGCGTAAATGGCCCCTCCGTTGTCATCAGTGGGCCCAGAGGCTGTTCCAGGGGCTCAGTGAGCTCTGAAATTGCAGCAGATGGCAGAGACTCTGGCGGTGGCTGGCGGGAAGAAACCATTTCCACTCCCTCAGAGCCTCTGTCCAGAGCTGGGGGCTGCAGGGCAGCAGAGGCCCTCTGAGATAGCCTGGGGCCGTGGGTCCCAGTAAGAAGCCCCAGCCTCAAGTGCTGGCAGGATCAGAGGCTACAGGCTTCCTCTCAGGGCCTCAACCAGGCCGACTGCCATGGGGACACCTGGGGGCCTGTGACCTCCCCACCCCACCCCAAATAGATACATTCTGAGGAAGACCCAGTGTTTGTTACCCACGTGCCGCTTGCCTAAGCTCCTTCTGACGCCATGGCCTGGATGCCACTGTCTCAGGGCCATTCGGCCTCAGAAAGCTCAGCCGAGGCACGAGTTTCAAGCTCTCCTTCCTGGTGCTGGTGCCAGGCCCCCTCCTCCAGGCAGACTCCCAAGCTGTGAGCCCAGGGGCACAGGGGCCTCACCTTAGCTGGTCACTGGTATCTTGGAAGTGCTGCCGGGCAAAGGTCACAGCTGGGCTGGAGTTGACAGGCAGGGCCAGTCGGTTATTGAGATACATGTCATTCAGCCAGTACTCAGACACCTGCCAGGGAGGGAGGGTGGGGAAGGGTGCCATTACCCCCAATGGCCACACACATCTCACCTGTGGAGCGCACCAGTCCCATCCTGGCAGCCCCGGGGGAAAATGGGGACCCTTCACTAGATCATGTACTTTTCCCATTCATTCATTCATTCCACAAACATACGCTGAGCCCCACTTACGGGCTAGGGCCTGTGTGCTCCCCGTCTACCATGCCTGTCCTTCAGCTTTGTCCCATACGATCTCCTTTCTTCCATCCCAGTGTTCATCCTGGTTGTTTACTGCTTCATCCATGCCCCTGCCCATTCTTATGAGTGTCTCATTCCTGCCTTTCACCCCTCTCTGCTCCCCTGACCTCACACTATCCTCTGCCGCTCCCATCCCTGTTACTCATCTGCCCCCCATTTCTGTCCCCCATCTGCCCCCATCTCTGTCCCTGTCTGTCCCCCCCGATCTGTCCCCTCTCTGTCCCCATCCCCATCTTGTCTGCCCTTCACCCTTGCTCCTCACTATCGCTCTGCAGTCTCCCCCATGCCTGTCCCTCCATCTGCCTCATCTTTGTCACCTACCTGCCCCTCATCCAAATCCCTCTGTCTCCATGACTGCTTTCTGCCCCCTGACCCATGGGTTCCTTGTTTGCCGCCCCCCAGCAGCTCTTACCCAGTTGGCTGTCTTCTCCCGCCGTTCCAGGAGCTTCTGCTGCAGGGTCTCACCGAGGCCACCAGGAGCCCCAAACCGCTGCACGATGGCCTGGCTCCTCCTGAATTGCTCCTCAGGCACCAGGTGCTGCATGCACCGCAGGTAGGTGGCTAGGGTCTGCTGCAGTGGGGGCACGGGGAGTTTGGGCAGCCCCTGGAAGGGAAGGTTCACAGGCTTTGGTTCCTCTTCTCATGTGTGGCCCACGCCTGTCCCCACATTGATCCCCTGTGTCTACTTCGATCTGCCCCATCTTTGTTCCCTATCCTGGGACTCATCTGTTTCCAGGGCTCAGCTCAGCAGAATTGTGAACTTAGGAAGCTCCTGTTAGCTTTCTTCCACACCCCAGCCTGGCCTCTAGGAGGGGACAAAGTGCAGAGGAAAAGACCTTGAGGCTGACACCAGGCAGACGTGGGTTCATGCCCCGACCCTGCTGCTGACCACCTGTGTGATCTTGAGCAAATCACGCCTACCTCTGTGCCTCAGTTTCCTACCCTGTAAAACAGAAGTAATAACCTCTATCTCTCATAAGATCAAAGAGATCACGAATATGAAAGTGCCTATAAACCATAAAGAATGAGTGTAAGATGAAACGGTCCTGTTATTGATATCGATTGCTGGCCACTCTTAATTTAGGACTTGTTCCCAGCTGGGGCTCCACAATCCAGTTGATCTCCGGACACAAAGGGTGTGACTTTAATGGAGAGATTTGGACAGTTGAAAGGTGGTGCGAGGTATAGTTCACTGCTTGCCCTAATGACCAGAATTCTGCATTATATTTCCTGGGAAGGTGACTCATGCACTGGTCTCCTTATTAAATCCCTCCCAGTTATGAAACACAGGGAGGGGCATTTAGCTCCATGTGGGTAAGGGGCGCAGGTAGGGGGGGAATGCATTGGAAGTTTTTCCACTTTTAATCTCTCCAAGCCTCAGCTTCCTCATTCATAGGACATAAATAACAATTCCTATGTGAGAGGGGCACAGAGAGAATTAAATAAGAGAAACAACTGGCCCCAATTAGGGACGTCATAAAACATTATGATATTACTATCCTTATCCCTCCAGATGGATTCCTAAGAGAAAACCCGTAATACCTGGGGGCCCCCAAAGTGTCTCAAGCGTCTGAGTAGAACTCCCCACCCATGTCCTCCTGATCTGGGCTTCTCAGTTTACGAGCTCTGTCGCCCTGGGATCTTGTGTGCGTTCAACAGTGTTATGGCTTAGCCTGGGAAGGAATTTTTGTCCCATTTCCAGATGAGGAAACTGAGGACCAGAGGGTGAAGAGGCTAGTCCAAAGTCATCCAGCCATTCTATGGCAGAGCCAGGACCTGAAATCAGTCCCCGCCCCCCACCACCGACAGCCCTTCTGCCCCTTCCTCCTTGGTCGTTCTCTCCCTTGCTCCCTTTTCCATCCATCCTTTTCCCTCTTCCTCACTTAGCTGGTCACAGTCGGAAACCAGGACTTTTTGTGCTATTACTTAAACTTTACAAAGCTGGCAGATGGTGGGCTGCCTTCTTTTCAGGGGTTTCTCCTCTGTGGGGTGATGGGGTCAGTGAATTTCCACCCCGGCCAGGCTGTGGAGTGAAAGGGGTCCATTGAATGCTTACCTGTGCTCTGCTCCTGCTGCTGCAGGGACTGAAGCGGACCCCCACCCGCATCCCCGGGAGCTCTGGGCAGGCAGACCCCAGGTGTGAGTGAGCCGGAGCGCGTGCGCTGATGTGGAAAGGGGCTCTGCCTGTCTGAGCCTGTCTCTAGAGTTCACTGCCCTAGGGGGAGAGAGGAGGGTGTCAGTGCCAACTACGGGCTGCTCCTGCCCTGGGTAACCCTTGAGGACGGTCAGGGCAGCATTCCAGGTTGCTCCGCCCACTCCCAGAGAGCCAGGTCCAGCCTCCCCGCCAAGCTGCTCTAGTTCCCTCTTCGTTCTCTTGGGGTCTTGGGGGTCTGTGTGGTGGGTGAGTGGGGAGGCATCTACAGAAAGCGCAGTCCAGCTGGTGGCTTGGCCGAGAGTGCCAGCAGATCTGGCTAGAGCCCCTGCTAGAAACAGGCTACCCTTCTTTGGAGCTCTGACAGTGACTCAGCCTGGGTCATGGGGAATCAGTGATGGGTAAGGAGGAGTGAAGCAGGAAATCTCTGCTCAGATGTCTCAGCCCCTTGGGGCTCTTCCCAGACTCTCGTGGGCTTCTGGCCTTGCCTGGGTACAGAGGCAGGGACTTGTACAAATGAGGGTCTTTGGGCCCTGGGGTCTTAGATCAATAAACATTTCTGGGCAATTTATGTGAGCCAGGGCTCACATTTCTGGGCTGGTCTCAGGGACAATGGAGATACAGAGTCTGCTCTCAAGGCAGCCACAGTCCAAAGGGAGGGACGTGCCATGGACCAGAGGCAACAACAGAGGTTTTTGCCAGGTTGTTTGTCTGGACAGTGTGGTGAGCAACTTCATGAGGAGAAGCCAGAAAGTTCTGATCAGGTTTTCAAATGAAGCCCTGGGGTTAGGGTTGGGGTAAAGGGGTGTCAAGAGGACAGGAACCGCCGTGTGCAACAGCCTGTAGATCACATGTGTCGCTCTATCACTCTGGAAGGTGGGTTGAGTGTGGTGGGGAAGGAGGATGCCTGCCCAGGGGAGGGTGGCATTGTCTCAAACCAGTGGGGAAGACGGCGCTTAAGGCTCCAGGGCTGAGAGCGGCTGGGGCTGGGATGTGACAAGGCTTAGAGTAGGGAATTCAGCCTCCTCCTAAGGCAGTTCCACTGGACTCACAGCCATTGGAGGTGGAACTTGGAGAGAGGGGAGGCCCTGAGAGGAAAGAGAGTGCCCGGCTCAGGTCAAGGGCTCTCCCTGGCCTTGGAGGTTAGGAAGTGTGGCTGTCTGCATTCCCCCAGTATTCCCTGACGCCACTCCCAGCCCCTCCAGGCCTCCCCGGGCTCCTCAGCAAACTTGGGGCAGGGCTGCAGCCTGGGCCTCCTGCCCAGGAGAGCACAGGGCTAGGGGCCAGGCAAGAGTTGGGGGCCAGTCCCACTCAGGACTGTTCTGGAAGCAAGAGTTTGTGAGTGGGGAGAGAGGGATCCAAACGTCACTTACAGGTTCCTCCTCACTGCTGGGACTTTCTGCTGCCATCTTAGGAGGCGTTTTTTTGAGGATGGGCATCTTGGTGACTCCTGATTGGGGAAGCAGAGGTGTGGACCTGGGCACCAAGAAGCAGAGAGGTATCAATACAAGAGCCACCTAGACCGAACCCTTCACTTCCCATAGCCTGGCACCCTGCCCCTGCCCTGTGAGGAGGCCAGAGCTGGGCAGTAGTGTTCACAGCCCTCCTTGTGGGCCTGGTCCCAAACTCCTGACCTCCAGACCAGTCCACACACTGACCACGGTGTCCTCTCTGACTCCAAATAGGAGAGGGTGGGGCCTGAAATGAGTCTCCAGTTGGCACCTGCTCCACAAAACTGCTGTCGTTCAGCCTCAGATGACCACCCCAGAGCAGCGTGGGAGAGCGCAGGGCTGGGCTTGCTCGTTCCAAATCCATGAGGGGTCACTGGCAGAGCACTTGCATTGTTCCTGCCTGGGACCCGATAGATATGTGCTTTGCAGATTAAAATCTCTCTTTCCCACTAGACTGTGAGCTTCTCCAGGGCAAGACTACACCTGCCGTGTTCAATGCTTCACCTCTGGGCCGTAGCCCTGTGCCTGGCATGGAGTAAAATCAGTGTTGGGTAGCTGAGTACAAGGAATGTATGCGCACATGAATGAATACAAGGTCCTCTAAGGCTCTGGGCTCCAGGAGACACTCGAGGCTTATGGGAGACTGGCCCGTGGCCAAGGCAGGGAGGACCCTGCTGGATGGGCTGTGACTTAGGCAGTCTCTGGTTGGCTGGCTGCCAGTGTAGGTGGCATGAGGATGCTGAGGGAGATGGTACAGGGAAGTTAGGCAGCCCAGGCCCCTAGGGGCCCCCTGAATAGGCCTGTAAGGAGGTGGATTAATTCTGAAGGTACAGTAGAAGTGAGCCAGGCCAAGAGGGGCAAAAGCCAGTTTTTAAGGCTACTGGGGCCCAACCTCTACCCTCAGGGCCCAACCTCTATCCCTAAGCATAAGGCTGCATAAGCATAAGCACCCACCCATGGTTTCCACTCATCCATCCCCTATTCTCCCCCAAGAGCCTAAAGCTAAGACTTAGCCCATTCTACCCCCAGGCAGACACAGTGGGAGAGGGGGGTTGGGTGCAAGGCACAGCTGACCCTAAGACACAGCATCCAGAAAGATAGATAACCCCGGTCCAGGGGTGGAGGAGCCTGGGGTTGCCTGGTAGCACTGGGCAGAGAATGTAGAGTTCCTTGCGGGCACTGTGCCACAGCACTTGGGACTAGGTGGTCCCCAGACCGGCCAGCGCCCTGTAGCATAGGGGCTGCCACTACCCACTGCAAAGCAGAAGCAACGGCATCCAGATGAGAGTCGACCCCAGCACCACAGGAGTTTTGAGGGGGCGAGTAGGGCAAGGGCAAGGTGGTAAGGGCCCTATAGACAATGCAGCCAATGCCTCCTCTTGCTCTGGCCCCCAGCCAGCCCATAGCGGGAAGATACTAGTCAAGCCTCAGAGACCCCATGTCTCGGAGAGGCACAGGAGGTTGAAGCAGGATGGTTTCATGGGTGCCAGATGGGAGGGCCTTGCTCCTGTCGGCCAGCTGCTCTTCCTCACTGGCCCTTGGGCTGGCGCCTAAAGGGTGTACTTGTGTCAGTATCTTTCTATGTCAGTTTGGTGCCCTCCGCTCCACACTCCCACCAGCCTGGCTTCTGAAGCCTGCCTGGAGGGGGCTCTGCTTTGCCCTGGAAGCCGAAGCCCAGCTCAGCCCGGGCACCACAGGCTGCCCGCGTGCTCCAGGGGCTCCCTGCTACCGGGCTTATACTTGCCACTTGCGCCCACGCCTGCACCCCACCTCCCATCTCCGCGAGAGAGTCGGAGAGAGGCAGGTGCATGCCAGCACTTCAGGGGGTTGGAGTGAGACCTGCAGACCCTCCAACTGGGCACGGAAAGTGCAGACCTTGGCACTTAGCAGATGGGGGTTCAGAAGTGTGGACACACACGTGAAGCCGCGAAGCTGACAGTCAAGCCTGTCCAAGCCCTTTCCCCCAACTTCGCACCATCCAGCTCCCCGTCCCCTGCCCCCACCCTCGGTGGAGAAACACCAGAGCCACAGAATCCCGCACTCTCCTGGCCGTCCCCCGACGGCCGCTGCCCTTCGGGACTCGGAGGACTCCGTGGGTTCTGGGGCCTCCCGGCCCCGGCGCGGTCCCTGGACGGAGCCTCCCTCCGCTCCCGCCTCCCCGCGCTGTGCTCCGCCAGTCCAGCCCTACTCACCTGCTCTCCTCGTCTCTGCTGCCTCGGCCGCCGCTGCACCGCACCCAGCAGAACTAGGGGCTAGAATGTGAGCCGGAAGGGATTCGGGGTCGCGTCAGCAGTGCGGGGGTGGGGGCCACCGCCTCAGTCGGTGGCAGAGCCTCCGACGTCGCCGGGTCCCCAGGCCTCACGACTGGCTGCGAGCGAGCCGGCCGCGCCAGTCGCCTCCCCTCTTTCCTCCTGTTCCTCCTCCCTCCCCTTTCTCCCTCTTCCTCCCTCCCCCCAGCCCCCCCCCTACCTCTCACACTCTCCATCCTTTGTCCCCCCCCCCCCCCCCCCCCCCTGCTTATAATATCATTTCTGTTTTACCTTCACCCTCCACTGCATCCACACAGGTCTTCTTGTTGTCCTCAAAAATTAAAGTCACACTCTCAACTCAAAGCCTTTATTCTTGCCCGGCCCCCATCCCGTGCTCTGACGGCTTCCCGGACGATCTCTAGCAAAGGCAGCGGAATCCAGGCCCGCGATGGGGGGGTGCAGAACGTGGCCCCGCCCGTGCCCATCGCCCTCAGCTCAGCCTTCCCCAGTCCCTGCGCTCCCCTAACCCCTTTATCCTAGCCGTGGCTGCCTCTGCAGAACCCTGGGGAGGGTTGGGTCTGGATAAATCTGTGCCCTCCCCACTGTCTAGGGCAGGCTCAAACCTTATTACAACTCCTTTTACAATATAATAATAATAATAATAAATAAAAACAACCTGTTTGTCGATCACTGCAGGTCCTTTTCTATTCCCACTCATCCCGGCTGGCGCTATGGGGAATATGCAGGATACAGACCTGGGGATGCTTAGAGACACGCAGCCAGAGGCAGACATTCCTCCCAGACAATGCATTCCCCCCCCACCCCATATAGATCCTTACACACGAACGCACACAGACAGACTCACAAAGAGACACCCTGCTCAGACAGACACACACACAGCCGGACACACAGAGTCAGAACAGACGTGCACACACCAGCAGTACAGACCCCCACAGACGTTGTCTAATACACAGGCGTACCCCAACACGGTGACCTCTCCATGCCGGAATCCGAGGACTCTGCAGCCTTCAGGAGGCCGCAGGTTGCAGGACTGGGAGTGGTGCACACACGCTGGTCTGGGACTCTGGGGACCCCCACTCAAGGTGGGGAGACTCCTCTGGCAGCCCTGGGCACTTGCTTGCACTCAGGACCGGGTAGGGTGGGGCTGGTATCAGCTCTCACACTATCATTCTCTCCAGCCCTGACTCAAGCCCGCATAGCTGGGACACAGCGGACACATCGACAACTGTTCCTCCACTCCTCGTAGGATAAAGTCCAGCGGTCCAACGGACACACACACATCACACACACGCGTCTCGAGAAATCAAGCCCTTAAGGATGCGGCCGTTTTTTTTCAGCTGCCCATAACAGTTCCACCCCTATTCCCTTTCGGAGATTGGACGGGACAGGTTGCCAGGCTCGAAGGGAAGGGAAGCTTGGGCGCCTAAGAGCTCTGTTTTAGACTCAGGGTGTGTCCTCAAGGGGCGGGACCAGCGCACCCGGAGGGAGAGGGTCCTCAGGCTCCCCCGGGCGGCGCCCTGGGGCGCTGCGCTAGGCCTGGTTGAGGGAGGGGCCGTCGCGGGCTGAGGCCAGCCTAGGCACCAGGGTGTTTGTGGGAGGGAGCCCTTGTTGAGTTTGCTTCTTTCGTATCTTCTTTTCCAGGTAGCAAAAGAGCAACAGGCTTCCTGCATGCCCACTGGACTGAGACCCGGATTTGGGTTAGACCCAACTCACCCTCCCATTCTGCCCTGGCCCCTTGCCCGGCTGCCCACCCCATCAGTAAAGAGACTCGGTCTCGTACAGATATAGTTTATTGATTCGGCCCGGAGGCACCGCGGCGCAGCGGGCCAAGTTGGCACTGGGAGGAATGGAAGGAAGGACAAACAGAGGCACGGCTCTACATCGGGGAGCCCCGAGGTGGCGACCCGCGCGCCTCTTCGTCTTTGCCAGGAGCACATCAGTTCACGTGCCTCGGTGCTCCACGCCCCATTGGAGGAAAGGGAGGAGGACACAGAAAGGGTCATAGAGAGGGGACTCGGGCAGGGGAAATCAAGACAGAGGAGGGGCTGGGGTACTCGCTGGAGGAGGCGGGACCTGAGCCTGAGCTGGCCAGTGTGCTCACAGAGCAGCCACCTTGACCCGGGGGTGGGAGTGTGGTGGGGAGCGGGCGGGTGGCCTGGAGGAGAAGCGGGGCTGCTAGCTGCGGGTGTAGTAGTCGTAGTCGTCCTCACATGCGTCAAAGGGGCCTGGCGGGCTGCGAGGCGCGCCTTCCCGGTCGGACAGAGGGCGCTCCCGCAGGCGCACAGCATCGTACAGGCCCTGCGGTGGCTCATCCAGCAGCACATCGCGCTCGGAGCGGGAGCGCTTCAGGCGGCCCACGTTGCGCAGCAGCAGCAGGACGGGCGCATACAGCAGGTTGGCCAGGCCCATAACAAGGCTAAGCTGCTCAAAGCCAAGCGAGTGCACGATGTGGCCCGCCACTATGGGCCCGAGCGCATAGGCCACGCAATAGGATATATCGGCAATGGCGTAGACGCTGCCATAGACCGAGACGTGGCGCACGTCCACAAGAAAGGCGAGCGTGGGCAGCAGCGCCGTGTCCACCAGCGCAATGCCGAAGCAGAGGCCGCAGAGCGAGACCACTAGTGGTGCGAAGGAGCGGCAGGCGGGCACCAAGCACGAGCTGGCGCCTATCACTGCCAGCCCGAAGGCGCCATACAGCCACTGCAGGTGGGGGTAGCGCGCTGCCAGTCGCACTGTGAGGTACACGCCTAGCACGTGCGGCACGAAGGCCGGCAGCCAGGCTATGCCTGCGTCCCACTCGGACGCCGCCATCGTGTGCTCCATCCACGTGGCGATGGTAGGCTCGAGAAAGGCGAGGGGGATGTTGCAGGTGGTGAGCGCGCCTGCCACCACGGCGATGTAGGGGTCCAGCATGAGGCGGTGGATAGGCGTGCCCACTGGCAGGTTGGCCCGCGCCCGCGCCGCGGCGGAGAAGGGCTTGGCCACGACCAGCAGCAACAGGGCGTCGAGCAGCGAAACCATGGCGAGCACCAGAAAGGGCGCGGTCTTGCCCACGAACTTGTGGAGGAACCCCCCGAAGGGCGGCGCCACTAGGCTTCCGAAGCTGATGAAGGCCAACGCCAAGCCCAGGGCACGACTGCGCTCCGGCTCCTCAGGATACTTGTCGGCGATCATGGCAATGCCAGCGTAGTCTTCCGCGAAGGCAAACATCACTGTAGAGGCGAACAGTACGCCCAGGCCCATAAGCAGCGGCAAGTCATAGCTCATGCGGTCGATGAAGGTCCCGCTCAAGGGGTTCACCAGCAGCTGCAGGATGGCCTTGGAGGCAAACAGCACCCCGATCTTCACGTCCTCGTTGTCGGTGGGGTATTGGGGCTGCGCGGTAGACCTGGCCGGCATCGCGGCCGTCGAGGACTCCGAGGTGTTGACCGTGTCGGCACTGGCATTGGCCGGAGTGGGCGGCGGCAGGGTGGTCACACACACTTTGGAAGTCAGGGTGGGCTTCTCGCTGGCCGAGTGCACGTAGTAGGGCACGATGGGCACGATGACCATGTACAGCATGTTGTCCAGGAAGAGCGCCACGCACACGATGACCAGCACCAGGCGCCGCTGCCGCCGGGGATCTTGCAGCGCCGCGCCCACCGCCTCCGACAGCTTGCTGGCTGCCGCCGG